>NW_003314324.1:257810-348695 GCF_000143415.4 Selaginella moellendorffii | reverse complement strand
ACATACACACACACATGTATATATACACATATACATATACATACACACACACACACATATATATATATATATATATATATATATTCAATATAGGTTTTTGTATATATCCAGAATGCACAATTACATGTTTGTGGAACTTAACTTATCTTATCTTGAGTAAATCAAGGTTTCTCATTTTGATCTTAGGAGATAATGCATAGCCAAGTCAAAACTGTGTTTTGGTAAATGTTTTCCCCAAATATATAATTACATCAGAATAATGTGTGCTCTTCAATGTCCTATTCAAGGCCATGATGCAACATAAACAATATAACAACTTTGTAGTAGATGCTTTACATACACTACAATATTATTATAGAGCAGTTGGATAGATTCTTTCTGGTTGCTTAAGCGAAATGTACTTGTTAGATAATCTAGATTAGTCTACTATATGCTCTGATCTAATTGTTATTTTTTAAAAACATTTTTAAAGTTAAAACACATACTATATATTTAGATTAATTTTATGTTCATGTATAATAAAAGCATTGCTAAGACAAGTGCCATCCGCTGGTTGAGCAACTTAGATGAAGCAGTGGAATGGACGAAAGTACCTATATGTGTAGATTCCACCATATTGCCCACACTAAAAAAACTTTCTGCGCCTGGCCTATCGGAGCAAATTCCCCAAGCGCTCCAATCAAACGAAAGGCTGCATTATCACAAATCCGAGAGACCTGGTCAAACAAGAGAGGCCAAAGCTTTATCCAAATCTCACACACCGCACACTGTCCATTGGTCGAAAGCGCACAGCTGATTAAAACGTGGCAGCACCAAAACGCGCCACGTACTGAGCCAGGTAGATGACGGAACGATACGTGGCGCAGACGGAATATGCTTTTGGCGCCGCTTGAATCTTTCTTCGCTCCTCGGTGGTGTGAGCGTTTAGCGAGGGCGCGGGCGCGGCGACAGCGATGGCGCAGTGAAAGTCTCCACTCCTCTTTCCACGCGCGTTGCGTCTCGCCGCCGCGATCGATCGGCGTCTCGGATATTTAGGGTTCTTTGTGCGAGGTGAATCTCTAGATCCGGCACTGTCTTGCATTGGAATTCGAGAATGCGCGGAGCTCACGTGATTCTTTGGATCGCAGGGCAGTCTGGAAGCGATCTTGCGCGTCAATTTTCTTGGAGGGTAAGCTGATCGGGTGCGTTAGCCTGCCAATGAGCAGGGATTGACAGGCTCGATGTTGGAGTCAGCTCGAAATTTCCTCCACTCGATCTTTGCCTCTTCTACTAACAATCCGGTTTCTTTAGTGAAATCCTTCTTATGGAGCCCAAAGGTCCATTACCACGTCTTAGAGGATTTCTTTTCTTTTTTTTTCTTGCGTTAGCTCCTCAAGTTCTTGTTCTAAACTTCGACTTTCTTTTTTTTCTTGCAGATCCTCCATCGACCGAGGTGATTGTCTCGGAACTCGACGCTTCTGACGTGGTAATCTTTGTCAATACAGAGAAAAATCATACTCATCTCTAGAGCTTACGTTTGCAGCCTGCTTCTACATCGTCTCAAGATGGATCGACCATACCAGTTGCGACCATCAACGAAGTTTCTACGAGATTAGCTCAAACAGCGTCTTATGTTGGTCGCAGGCTTATCAGCTTACTTGGTATGTTCTTCTCACATTCATATGTTGGTAATTCCCTTTCGTTTTTCTTTTCACGTAGACGAGTCCGTGGAAGAACCTGCGGGAAGCATGGGACAGGATGTTAGCGTCAGGCAAACAACCGTAGCAGTGGAATCAACTCCATCGAGCAGTGGAGAGTCACGCATGATCGTCACTACTCAAAACGGGATTTCCAGCAATCCGGTGGAGCGAGCGACGTCCCTTTGGGCTGCATTGGGTCAAAGCTTTTTGAACTCCTCTCCCGCTCCGTGGCAAGGGTCAGTGTTTTCGTTCCTGGTAAATCTGATTTGAGTTTCATGTCTGGCTGCTTGAGTCCTAGATCTTCTAACTCCCTTAACTCGAAGACCTTCCCTTTTTCCCAGGTTTTGTCCTGTTGGATGTGCTTTGCGAATAGCATTTGTTTGCACCAGAATGGCTTACTTGCGTTTTGCATGCGGTCATGAAAAAGTGAGAAGGTAACGGAGTGTGCCAATACTGACTGTCATTTTTCGTCACTGTTTGATTTTGGCCGGTTCTAAGGAATTCTGTATCTGCAGACTTATGACACGAGTGCAAACTACACTCAGGGGCTCTGCTGATGATATTGGATGGTTGCAAAAAACGCCGGGTTTTCCACCAGTGGAAGACGGAACGCAAAGGTTTGAGGAAATTCTTGGTGACATAAGGTATCCAATTCTGCTTCTTGCGTGTAAGGTTTACTCTAATACTTGTAAGCTTGCAGTCACGGTCTTCACGCACTACCCAATGATTACGTATATCTTTTGGTTCCTGGTAAGTTTCTCTACTGTCCGTTGTAGTTCACACGTCTAATGACGATCTTGCAGGGCTCTTTAGCAACCATGGACCTCTGTATTTTGTGGATACAAAGAGATATTTTTCTAAACTCGGCTTGACTTGTCATATTGCTCGAATACATAGTGAGGTATAACATTCTCTCTTTTCTTGGGACTTCTAAGATACCAGTGCTCTTCCATAGGCTGCGGTGGAAACGAATGCACGAGAACTCAAAGATTACATCGAAGAGTTATACTGGGGAACAGGAAAGAAAATCGTGCTGCTGGGTCACAGCAAAGGCGGAGTTGACGCAGCGGCAGCAGCATCGATGTTCTGGCCCGAAATCAAAGACAAAGTCGTGGGCATCGTCTTGGTACAAAGTCCGTATGGAGGCAGCCCACTTGCTTCCGACATTCTTCGCGAGGGCCAGATTGCCGACGTAGAGACGAGGCGCATCATGGAGCTTCTTATCTGCAAGATCATCAAGGTAACGTAGTAAGCTTTCTTTGTTGATTCATTCTAAACTTTTTTCTTCTTCCCAGGGAGACATGACCGCGTTAGAGGATCTAACGCACGACAAGAGAAGGAAGTTTTTAGCAAAGTATCCTCTGCCGCCTGATCTACCGGTGGTGTCATTCCACACGGAAGCAGGGAAATCGCCCGGAGTGCTCTCCACGCTCTCTCACATTGCTCACGCGGAACTTCCGTGGCTCCCGCTAGCTGGAGCAGCATCAGAGGCCCCTGCCACCACTGCCAAGCTTCCCGTCGTGCTTCCATTGGCTGCTGCTATGGCAGCGTGCGCGCTGCATTTGGAGCTGCGATACAGCGAGAAGAGTGACGGCCTGGTGTCACGCAAAGACGCTGAAGTTCCAGGCTCGGTGGTGGTTCGACCAAACAGGAAGCTGGATCACGCGTGGATGGTTTACTCGACAGATCCAGAGGCGTTTCGAATGTGCGAGGCTCTTATGAGCTTGCTGCTGGAGGTGAGCCACAAGAAGAACAGAGCGAGCGACAGTGGGAGCTGCAGCAACACCACCAACAGGGAATGCAGTACAAGCGATGGCAAGGAATAGCGCATGTAAATTTTTTGAAAAGATTCAATGTAAATTTAGAATTCTTTTAGAATGACCTTAGAATTTAGAAAAACTGAGATAAACATTTTTATCAGAAAGAATTATTTGATGTTATAACATACATGGTCTTTTTAATAATTTACAAATAGAGATAATTTGTTGATGGGCGGTGAATTTACATTTAGAAAATTATATATTTAAAAATTACATTGACAAACATTTATGCACTTTTCGTGATGCCCCATTTAACAAAAAAAAAAAAAAACCATTGCCAAAGCTAGATAGTAGTAGTTATGAGGATATTTATGCATATATTAAAAGTTATATGATATTTTAACGTTAATTATATATTATTTGAATATTAAATAATTATTAAGACTTTCACACAAAAATATAAAAATAAAAATCATTTAAAGATTTCTCATCAATAACACGATCAATTGACGTTAAAACTTATCTAACGCAGGCAAAGTGCCACGGCCGCACACCGATTCTGTGCGGTTGGTGCGATGGCGCGTTAGAAGTTGCAATTAAGTGCGCACTGGAGAGAAAAGCCTATCTAGCGCACCGGAGACAAAATTTTAGTACATTTTAAAATAATCTCTAGTAAATACTTAAAGTTTTTTAAAATAATAAATATTAAGCAATGAATTCTTTATAAGATTCAATATTAGAACACAATATACTAAAATCTTAGTAATTGAAATTTTTTAAATATATTTATCAATTTTATCATAAAACTTTTGTAAATATAAATTACTTTAAAAATTAAAACTTTATAATATAAAAGCTTTTAACAATTTATTATATTTCTTAATTAAAAAAACTTAGAGTTTTTTAGGTAGTCAACAAATCTATAGCAGTATTGTGAAGACATATAAACAATATTTTTTCAATTTTTATTGAAATAATTATTTACATATCAAAATCTAAAACCTAACAATATATAAATTTTTGTTTGTTTATTTCTTAATCAAGCATAAAATTTTATAAATTGATATATAACACTAAATATATATAAATTTAAAATTTAAATACTAAAAATATATTTTACATAAAGACTCAATATAGTCATAGTATTTTATGTCCTATGACCAATTCGATCATTAAACATCGATAAAAGTTTTGCACTTTTCTATATAAATATCTTTTATGGATGATAAAAATTTTAATTTTTTTTCATATTTCATATCTAATAGGATTAATTTTAATAATAGTAATAAAATACATATATCTTTAATATTTAAGCATATTTAATCAAAGATATAAAAACTATAATACATATCCTTAATTTTAATATATGCAAAAAAAATTAATATTTGTTAAGTATAAATAGTAATACATTATTAAATTTATTTAAACAAAAAAGCAAGGCCATGCATTGCATCTATAAATGGTTAAAGAGCTTATATTACATCATTACAATAGTAAGATCAATAAACAAGTATGGGTGAAAAGAAAATATCTTCATCACAATAAAATATGCATCAACAATCATAAAAATTGTTCGAAGTAATGAAGTGTAAAAAATAAAAATCAAAATATTTAATTTATAATTTAATAAAGAATTCTAACAGATTCAAAGGATATAAATTATAAAAATTAATAATTTGTAAGGATGGATATATGAACTTCTTTTAGTTAAATATATCATAGTTTAATCACAATAGTTTTATAAATCCTTAACTACAATTCCAAACCAATTTAAAAATAAAAATACTTACTCTTGCAAAAATGGAACTAACAAAAACCCAATAAAGAAAATTTTGTGTTTAAAAATGTATCAATATAATTAGTAAAAAAAATTAAATTCACAAAATAATAAAAATTTATTTTATAATATAATCTCTAATACTAAACCTTAACACTATAGGTTCAATTGGATCATACAACTTATAATTTTTATTTTAACTTTTTGGTAACACCAAATTCTATATTAAAATTAGAAAGAAAATATTATATAATCAAAACTTTTAGTATATATTCTCTTAGCTAATTGAGTACTACCTTTTGGATAATTCATAAAACCTTTATTAAGATAAATATATTAAATGCTTATAAGCACAAAAAGTATTTTATCTAAGTCTTGGTATGAATTCAACAGAATCTTTATCAACAACAAATATCAGTATATTTGATGATTGCAATCTTATTATTTCTAAATAATAATATATTATCATTTATGTCAAACAATATCTTTTATAGTCAAGAGGCTCCAAGGCCTACAGGTTTTTGACTTATTAGAAAACAAGAGAATCATTTCTAATGAGATCATTAGCTTCACATAGCTTGTAGATATTAATTTCAGCCATAACTAGAACCACATAAGCTTTTAACATATTGACTTTTTGCAACCCAGCAACTCTTCAGGAACAAGATTCAAAACTTTATCCTAGCCTCTATAAACTCTTTCTCTCCATCTCCTCATCATGTTGAGGGTAAATAACAAGGACCTAGATGTTCAGCAAGAGAGGGAACTGCTCATCTCTCATGTTCCTCCCAGCTATCTTGGTGTCTTAGTTGAGATTTACAAGATCCAAAGAATTATATTGTCTTATATGGCTATAACATCTATCTGGACAATAAACCATAACTTCATTCTAAGAGCAAATTCCAAACTCATCAACTTGAATGTGTCAATTTGTAGCTTTACAAGGAGCCTTTTAGAGGAGATTACCAACCTCTTTAGCTCATTCAGCCTTAATGTCTTGCATAATAAGTTATCAGCAGAATTTCTACCATCTATAAGAAAATAAATCTCCATCTATAGTGGTAGTTATGTTGTTCAAACGAAAGTTGAGCAACGATATATTTTTGAGTATAATACCTCCAATTAAAATGTAATGATGGATGATTGGAGGGGTGTTAGAATTTCAAAGTATATTCTAGTATTCTAACTTTCTAATATAAACCCTATTTTTAGTTATTTTTTAAAGATGAATAATCATTAGAAAAGATCTCAAATTTATCATTTTCATCAAACATATTCAAACTTTATTCTGTACTCATTATAAGTAAACTTATCCCAGAAGGATAATTTCTATAGCCCAAGTTGAGAGTTTTAGGAGTGGACCACTCACTTTACTCAAAAAATCTTTATTTTCTTACTAGAACAAGATTTAGAAATAATAACACATTAATTAAAGTAATGAAATGAGAGTCTCCTAAAGATCTCTCTCAAAATCTAAAGAGTGCTTACTTACAAGAGGTTTTTCTTTTTTATTCTTTCACATGAAATAAAATCCACAAAGAAAATTGCTTTCTCTAGATTGTTGTGGTTGATATTTAGAAACACCTTCATTTTGTAACTTAAAGGTAATTGATAGTTGCAGTTCCATGTAACTAGTCCTTCTGGCCTAGAGTGTGCTATTGATTCCATATTTTTCCCTAACATTTAACAATAAAGTCATTGAATAAGTGTATGGAGAATCTTGGGTGATTTATTCCTTAATAATATTTTTTGTAGCTCATTTTAATTTCTATTTATGTCATGGCTATTCCCTACTGCCACAAAATATGTTGGTGCTATAAATCCCTCCCTTGTCAAGTCAATCTTTCTTTGCCTTGAAAGAGAGGGGTAAACACTGATTAATCAGTATATATTCTAGATTGTATTTAGCCTTTTTTTTTTTTTTGCACAACTAAACTTGAGTTGCCTAATAGAATTTCTAGATCCTGCTTAGTGTGGTGTTGAGACAAGATCTTTTTTTTCATATCTAGATTTTTAGTTGATAAAAATATGTGGTTGATAAAATTCAAAAATATTTTCCTTGTAATTAAATTTTCTAGAAAATTATAAGAAAAATATGATTACCTGATGGCACATTATATGGGGAATCTCTCAAGAGGGGAGGTATACTAGAGTGGGCAACGTGGCAAAAAATTAATTATACTACAAGATAAATCAATTTATATAACTCACAAAATAATCTTTGGATGGAATGCATTAGCATACATGTCACATTTGCATGGTTTTTTACATATCAGCACCATGAATGAATTCTTTATGTGCCTAGCTATAGTAACTCAATATGAAAATATGTTTGAAGAAGAAGAATTGGCCAATACATTAATTGTTTTAATTGTAACATTATAAGTATGACTTGTATTGAACCCACACAAGGATATGATTACATTGAATTTTTTTGATGAGCTGCCAAACTCAATCTCCATGGTGTAAGTGTTGCTGATTGAGGCCACTAATAATGGAGGTGGGTGTGATTGTTTTTTTGGCACTCATCCTCTTTGGCTAGGGATGGTTGAGGGTTTTAGGTTATTTAAACTTAAATATCCTTGAATTTAAATAATATTGGGATAAATGGCTTCCTAGGAAATTTAAATTCTTGAGTTTGAATGATATTGGGGTAAATGAAGAATTCACATTAAGTCTAGGCTAGATACAGTAGATGGAGTTACATAATTGCTTTATATAGGTGGAATGGAATCACTTTAATAGATTGCTTCTTTCTATCCATACATTTTTGCACTAGAATCCTTGATCATCTCTCCTTATGGAATGGCAAAATCTTGCATCTTGCTTTTAATCTTTCTATTACATTCAAGAATTAGACAAGATTGTATTCCCCTAGATTCAACATTGTCACAGTGCTATAATTTTAGTGTGCAATATTTAATTCTATGAAAAAGGAAGATGGAATCATTTAAGAAAGAAACATGTAGAGAAATCACTTTTATTTAGCTTGGCTTGCATATCTAATTTGACATCTTATGGACAACCCCATCTAGCATGGCTATACCAATATTATAAAAGACACAATCACATTTAAATTATAGCAATGAAATATAATTGTATGTATTACAATTTAAATTTTTTTTAAATGAGTAAATGTTAATGCTCACAAATATGCCATCACCTCTTAATTCAATAAAAGTTTTTATAATGATTCTCTTAAGTAAACTATATTCAAAATATACTTAGATATTTTAGGATATTTTATTATTATTCATTTAGATTAATATTTTATTCATAATTTATAAATATGTTTATAAATCATAAACTTCCCAAAATACTTTCTAGTATATTCTAGTTTAGTAATAGTTTGATATAAGTATTTTAAATTATAGTTATAAAAAATTTATATAAATAAAATGAGGCTTAAGATAAGTTTTATAACTCATGCATGAATATGGAAGAGTAGAGTTGGACTTTGAACATTATAATTACTATACTACACTCTAAAATATGAAAGAGTAGATTGGACTTTGAACACCATAATTCAAACCTAATTTAGTATTATTCAAACCTAATGACATTTAATGCCAAGTATATTAAAACTTTTAATTGATTCAAAAAAAGGATGCACTTTTGTTCATCAACCCTTTCCTTCATATTTGACCTTTAATGCATCGTCTCTTGAGTCATTCTTTTTAATCTTCTAGCAAAAATTTGAGAATTCTTAATAGTTTTGTTGAATACAACTTGTGATAAATTATTTTAACTATATTGTAAAAATAATTTATTGATTATATATATATAATTTTAAGAAATAAAGTGTGCATAAATAAAAGTAAGTTGATATGGAGGATAATTATTTGATATTAATAATAAATAATTAGGATTTTAGTCCAGACTTAAAAATTTAAATTTTTAGCTGGACTTTTAAAGTCTTTTAAACCAGTTCTATATATATATAATGAAGAATTCACTCCTTAATTTGATGCAAGCTTGAAAATATTCTATAATAAATCATCCCATATACTATTTCAGACTGATTTATTTGTTGACTTGGACATGTAATCGACACAAACTTATAGGTTTCTTGTACACAAAAGAACCTAGAATAAAATCGAAACTTTATAAATTTAGAAAGAAATTCTCTTCCAAGTTAACTAAAACTAAATCTTATAATGATTGTAATCGACACAAACTTATAGGTTGCTTGTACACAAAAGAACCTAGAATAGAAAGAAATTCTCTTCCAAGTTAACTAAAACAAAATCTTATAATGATTATAATTTTAGGTTTCTTAACACGGAAAACAAAGATTCCGCAGCCAAAGGCTGTTGCGAGCATTGCACGGGAGAGACGACTCTTTGCGAGGACTTGGGATAGGGGGCTGCCAGGCCTTGTAAGCTGAGGGCGGCAGAGAAGAGGCAGTGGTGGCAGCGATGGCGATGGAACATAGACTTGGTTGGTGAAGTTGATTTCCGCAAGGTGGCCGAGCTGCTCGTGGAAAGTGGAGTGGAACTTCTAAGGTTCTGGACAAGGTGTTTGGTGTGGTGGATGGCACCTCAGGCGATGCGAGCACGCGGCAGGATACACATCCAGTACGTGCCTCATGACAGTGCATAAATCCAATCCTTAGCCACTCTCTCAAAAGCCTACTGGACCACTTATGCCAACCAGAGCTATCCACGTACACGAAAGTTTATAAAGAAACTAACCCTTCCCTGGACAGGACAAAAGGGTAAGGATGTTGTTCGTTTAGAATATTCTGGAGGAATATTATAGTTGATACAGGTGGCGGTAACGGCTGGAAGTCCTGCTTATCTCCACTCCATGAAACTTGTCTTGGAGGTATAGGCGATTTGTCCTGCCATTGTAGATTTCTTACAGGTAGAAACATCACATTTCTTTTTTTACTGTTCTTAGAGCACGAGCGGCACTGAAGAGGAGGTGAGCCACAAGAAGAAACAAAAAAGATCCACTTTAAATTTTATGTTACATATTTATTTGAAAACAAGAACTATTCGGGTACCCCACAAAGGTGGCAACGATCTTGGGTGTGGAAATTTGCGATCTGGGAAGGTGAAAAGTCATTTTTGGCAACTGTTACTTTTTATTTTCTAGAGCCGTTGTTAAAAAAGAATCAACACGTTGTTGAATTGTGTTCTCTTGACCAACTGCTAGTTGGCTAATTTGATTCCTTCTAAGATAATTATCGTGTCCCACGAGAAACGTGCTTGTTCCTTTGAAAGTGGAACAAGCAAGCTGAAATGCTTTAGAAAGGAAAATTAAATGTTTCATAGTCATCCTTTACGTTTCCGCTTTTTCACTTTTAGGGCTCTCGTGACCTGGCAAGACATCCATTTTGCCACGTGTTATGTGAACCCTTCTATTCTTTATCTTTGCTTTTAGGGCAAGCATACTCTTATCTAAACACTCAATTCTCGTTGCTAGATCGCGGCGCTGGATTAGATCGCGATTCCCAGATGACAATCCGCATAGCACTGGGCGCGGCGATGGAGCACGCCGCTAGATCAGCCTCAGATGAGCTATGGATCACGATTTCGTCCCTTGTGGCCAGCGCAATCGTGATGGGAGACGTGATCTGCAAGTCCCTACTGCAATGGGGCGTCAATCTCATGTCTCTCATCTTCTTCAAGGCTATGGTCTTCCTCAATCCCAAGCTCAGGGCCGGCCAGCAATCCCAGCTCCTCCACGTCCTCTCGCGAGCGATGGAGAATTTCGTCCAGCGGGGGAGCCTGGACGAGCAGCTCATGAGGAGCATCGTGACGCTGGTGTCGCCGGATCGCGGCACTTGCCTCCTCCTCACCTATCTGATCGAGGCATTCACGGCAGGGTTTGTCCGCGGCGGCGAGGGATCCAGAATCCCCAAGCCTAGGGCCGCCGACCCGGACGAGGAGAGGAGAGTGGCGCTGGCGCTGATCAAGCAGTATGGGATCCACAGGGCGGCGGTGGCGGCAATGCCTCCAGAGGCGAGGAGGGCGATCCTCAAATCGCTGGGAGGAGCAAGAACAGGGTCCGCGCGGGATGGAAGTGGGGGGAATTCCTCCTCGCCGATTTGCTGCATCACGCTGGAGCCCCTTTTGTGGCCGGATTCCACAGTGGCCGAGGACGTTCTAGCGGTGATCCAGCGGAGCCAGCGCCGCGACGGGGACGAGCACGCCTTTCTCTATCGCGGCTCGGCGCTCTTGGATTGGCTTGGGCGGCAGGAGGTGCCAATGAGCCCGGAGACGCGATCGATCATCAAGCCCAGTGATATCTATCGCCTTTCGTGATGGGCGAGCTCGATTTACTCCCGGGAGGATGGGACTAGGGTTAGGGGTCTGGTAGATCCATCGCCACCGCCAGCGCAGGGCAGGACGACCTATAGCTCCCTTGTACAGATCATCAAGTTGCGGCTTGAATCTTCACAATCTTTTAATTGAGATGTATAACAATGGTTGACAGCGTTGAGGAGTGCTTGATCTACTTTGCAAAGGGTATTATCTAGCGCATGCTCGCAACATATGGCATCTTGATGGGGTTTGAGAAAAGGAAAACGTTTTAGAATTGGGTGTGTCTAAGTTGTAAGTTGTAAAGGGTTTTTCTTAGTAGCGTTGGGCATAGTTGACGAAGCTAGTATCAGCAGTTGCCTTGACCGGGCATTTGGATGCGAGATGGGACTTTCGTAGAACATGAAGTGATTATGATCATTAGAACACCATCGCCTGCCGAGAGCAATTCAAAGACAACGTTCTTGGTATCAACATATGGTCAGGCATAGGCAGACGTTTCGAGCCTAGCGGATGCGAATGCCACCGAGTCCGACACAGGCATACAAGAGAGAGTTCCCGACTTCTCGGACAAATCGATCTCGCCGTCACTCTTCCAATCAAACGCATGGAGCAAGCTTGCAACCACAAAAGGAACCACGCGGGAGGCTATTGGCATGCCCGGACAAGTTCTCCTCCCGGCAGAGAATGGCATCATGAGTTCTTGGTTGGATTTCTCTTGATCGCCCAGGAAACCCTCCGGGCGAAACACCTCGGGCTCGTCCCAGTGCCGTGGGTCGTGCCCGATCGCCCAAATGTTGATGAGAACGGTGCAGTGCTTGGGGATGTGCGAGTGTTGCCTTGGATGGATTGTGGTGAGGAACGCCAAGAGCTCCCACTGGATGGAGTCGCAACACTTCTTTGAAGATTGCTTCGATGTAAGGTAAGTTGACGAGGTCCGAGTGCTTGAGAAGTTGTGATGTCCCTATCGTGTTCTTTACTTCTTCTTGTGCGTTTTCCATCACTCTGGAATTTCTTAGAACTTCGGCCATGGCCCAGACTGCTGTCCACTTGATCGTGTCAACTCCAGCGACAAGTATATCCTGTGCAAAGAGTAAGTTCCAGACTGAAAAGTGCGTGGTATCACTTACAGTGAGCAGTGCGACGATTGATATGTCTTGAAGGGACTCGAGAGATAGTAGCACGTGTGTGAGATCTCTACTGACGAATTCTTGCCCTTGAGACTCAATCCTCGCCTTGTTTTGCTTGTGAGTGCCGATCACTTGTGTTAGCATTGTTCCAGCTCTGGCATGAGAGTTTCCTTCATTCTCTTGTTTACTCCGTGGAGATCCAGGAAATCCAGCGCTGGGAACAAGTTTCCAGTGTTCACGTTCAGTGTTTGCTTTTCGATTTGGGCTACCAGATCCAAAACTCTCTCATCTGTGCTGCCAAAGAGAATCATACAAAATGCATCCGAGATAAACTTGCCGACTGCATCGGTCAGGTTGACGGGAGCATGATGAATGGCTTTGATCGATTTCGCCATCTCTAGTTCGTAGATCCCACAACACCATCCAGCCTCGTGTTGTTCATCAAGTGCCTGCTCGTGATTTGCTTGAGGTTCTTCCAGGACTCACCATATGGTGCAAATGTCTTTGAAGCCATAGCTGAAGTACTCTCCAAACTTACTAGCTGGGCGATAAGCAAACTCCAAATCGCGAGTGATCAAGGCCTCCCTGGCTATGGCGATGGAGTTGATGACAACGTAGTCCACCACTCCACCTCTCAGGTGGATGATCGGGCCATAGATCTTGCCAAGGCTTGCGAAACAGCGATGGAGTGGATATCTTAGAGAGAAAATGGATCCAAATACTGGCACAGAGATTGGACCTGGTGGTAATCTTGTAAGAGTTCTTGGATGAAGTATAGAGCAAGCATAGCACCGCAAAACAAAGGCACCATGGTGGAATAAATCAATCTAGAGTGAAACCCAAAGGTCCTGGTTTCAAATCCTGTGCTAAAAAGGTAACACAATCCAAATGTGTTTTGAAAATACTAGGTTGTGTTTAGATTGAATTGTACTATCGCCCAATTAATATAATGTATTAGCAACTTTATTGGCATCTCCATACTTATACCAAATCTTAAAAGACATCTTTTGTAAGAACTTTTGTCAATGAGTAAGGTGGTCTTAAAGATCCTTTTAACAATTGAAATATTGGAAAGATTAATAACCTAAATCCATATAGAAATCCAATTCATACAAATAATATTATTATTCCTTTATAGTAGCAATTAACTTTTTGTCTTAAATAGACTAATTTTGTTATGTGGCATCAAATTATATAGCTACTCTAACCTCCTAGTTGCACAACATCAAGGTGATAACTTCTATTCCATTACATGCTTGATGTACCAATAGTAATCATAGATACTAAATTGATTCAAATTTTGAAGGTGCATGTAAAGCAAGAAAGTCTTAATGAGATTGATAGAATCCTTAACCTTTTTAATATCACTTTAAATCTTAGAAATTTAACTTTTTTGCCTTTTGACAACATCATAAAAAATCTCTTCCTCTTCATCATGACTATATCTATATCCCACTCTTAAACCATCCCTAAAAGAACATGATATTCATTAGGTTAGTCTAAAATCCCGAAATCATAGAATATTCTTAAAATATTCCCTTAGTTTGTCTTAAGTAAAGTTCAATCAGTTTGTGTTAAGTAGTGTTCGATCAGATTGCTCATGCAAGATGCATGTTCCTGAGTATGCCCAGGAAAGATCCAGTGCCATGGAATGAATGATCAAGACCTACATGAAAAACAGGCTTTTGAAAGAGTGTTCGAAGTGTTTAGAGCAATGTCATCCCCATGGTAGCTGCATTTGCCAAAGCGGGAGTGATGGAGCTGTTTCATTCGATGCCTTATAAGAATGTGATCACATGGAATGCTATGATCACAGGTTATGCAAAGGCTTGGAAACTGGAAGAGGCAAAGAAGCTCTTCAATCGCATGCCTCTCAAGGATATGGTTTTGCAGAACGTCATGGTGGCAGGATATGCCAGGAACACGAGAGAGATTCAGACTTCTAGGACAAATTGATCTCGCCTGCGAGCAAGTTTTCAACCACAAAAGGAACCACACGGGCATGCCCGAGTTGGATTTACTTGATCGCCCAGGAAACGCACCGGGCGAAACACCTCGGGCTCGTCCCAGTGCCATATGAGATGAGATCGGTGCAGTGCTTGGGGATGTCGTAGTGTTACCTTGGATGGATTGTGGTGAGGACAATGTAAGGTAAGTTGACGAGGTCCGAGTGCTTGACAGGTTCTGACTTGACGTTGAGTGTTTGCTTTTCGATTTGGGCTACCAGATCCAAAACTCTCTCCTCTATGCTGCCAAAGAGAATCATACAAAATGCATCCGAGATAAACTTGCTGACTGCATCAGTTAGGTTGACGGGAGCATGATTGCCAGAGCTGTGAATGGCTTTGATCGATTTTGCCATCTCTAGTTCGTAGATCCCCGCAACACCATCCAGCCTTGTGTTGCTCATCAAGTGCCTGTTCGTGATTTGCTTAAGGTTCTTCCAGGACTGGACCAAGAGTCAATGTCTTTGAAGCCATAGCTGAAGTACTCTCCAAACTTACTAGCTGGGGGATAAGCAAACTCCAAATCGCGAGTGATCAAGACCTCCCTGACTATGGCGATCGAGTTGATGACAATGTAGTCCACCACTCCACCTCTCAGGTGGATGATCGGGAACAGCGATGGAGTGGATATCTTAGAGAGAAAATGGATCCAACAATTAGCGGACCTGGTGGTAATCTTCGAAGAGTTCTCGCATTGCAAAGGATGAAGTGTAGAGCAAGCACGGAATAAATCAATCTCCCGTGTATGAATGGCGATTTATAAACCCAAAGGTATAAAGTCAAAACAAAATCTCAATTGAAAATATTGGATTCTAATGATCCATTGTCAAGCCAGAGCGAGGAATATCTGGGATGGTGTAGAAAATTAATGATCCAGGGATTCCCGGCGATTCCACCGCAAGGCGATTTTAATACTCTCGTCCGGTCCATCAAATCGGCAACTCGAAGAACTTGCGCGAGGCGAGGAAAGTCCATGCGAGGATAGAACGGAACAAGGACCTGAAAGAAAGCTTGCATCTGTGGAATCTTGTGATTGAAATGTATGGAAAGTGCGGCATCGTGGAGGAGGTTCGAGCAGTGTTCGATCGGATCAGCGACAGGAACTTGGTGTCGTGGAACATCCTCCTTGCGGCATATGCCCGAACCGGGGATATTGCCTAAGCAAGATGCGTGTTCCAGAGCATGCCCAGAAAGGATCGAGTGTCATGGAATGGAATGATCCAGGCCTACGTGAAATTGGAAAGAGCGATGGAAGTGTTTAGAGCGATGCCATCACCGGATATCGTCTCGTCGACAACCGTGGTTTCCGCATTTGCCAAGGCGGGGGATCTGTGTCGAGCGACAGAGCTGTTTAATTCGATGCCTCACAAGAATGTGATCGTGTGGAGCGCTATGATCACGGGTCATGCAAAGGCTGGATTAATGTAAAGGCAAAGAAGCTCTTCGATTGCATACCGCTCAAGGATGTGGTTTCGTGGAACGCTATGGTGGCGGGATATGCCAGAAACGGGCAACTTGATCTGGCGAGAGAGGTTTTCGAGAGAATGATCTTGCGAGACTCGGTGTCGTGGACGACGATGATCCGGGTTTACGTTGCTGGAGGAGAGATTGCCGAGGCCAGAGCTTTGTTCGAGAGGATGCCGATGGAGAACGTCGTGGCCTCTACGGCAATGCTCCAGGGCCACGCCGAGAATGGAGACTTGGAAGAAGCGAGAGTTTTGTTCGAGAAAATCCAATGCCCCGACGCGATCGCGTGGACGACGATGATGAACGCTTACGCCAGTCATGGTTTCCTTGAAGACGCAAAGACCATCTTTGGTCGGATGCCGGACAGGAACTTGGAAACTTGGAACGCGCTCATCACAGCGTACGCGGATCACTGTCGCGTGGAGGAGGCCCGGGAGCTGTTTTACAAGATGAAACTCCATCTCCTGGAATGTGATGCTCCAGTCGAGCGTGGAGAGAGGCGAGCTTGTCCAAGCGAAGGCCGTTTGATCGGATGCCTCATCGTGGGACTCGATGGTTCAAGCGTATGCTCAAGATGGTCACGTAAAACAAGCCAGGGACGTGTTCGAGATGATGCCGAGGAGGAACGTCGTGTCATTCACGACCTTGATCCAGGCTTACGCAAGAAGAGGCGAGATGGAGGAAGCAAAGGGGCTGTTTGACGGGATGCCGCAGCGGGGGACGACGATGGTGGTCGGATACTCGCAGGCCGAGATGGTGGAGTGCGCAAAAACAGTTTTTGATGAGATGCCACTCCGGGCGATGATCGCAGCCTATGCTCGCCCCGGGCATTTGGATGAGAGATGGGATTTTCGTAGAACATGAAGCGCGCAATTCAAAGACAACGTTGTCGACAGACGTTTCGTCGCCGGCGGCGAGGGATCCAGAATCCCCAATTCCAGGGCCGCCGACCCGGACGAGGCTCGGCGCTCTTGGATTGGCTTAGGCGGCGGGAGGTGCCAATGAGCCCGGAGACGCGATCGATCATCAAGCCCAGTGATGTCTATGATGGGCGAGCTCGATTTACTCCCGGGACTAGGGTTAGGGGTCTGGTAGATCCATCGCCACCGCCAGCGCAGGGCAGGACGACTTTTAGCTCCCTTGTACAAATGCTCAAGTTGCGGCTTGATTCTTCACAACCTTTTAATTGAAATGTATAAAAATGGTGACAGCGTTGTTTGATCTCGGGTATTATCTAGCGTCGTGAAACATCATACTTGCAACATATGCCCAAAGATGGCATCTGGTGGGGTTTGAGAAAAGGAAAACGTTTTAGAATTGGGTGTGTCTAAGTTGTAAGTTGTAAAGGGTTTCTCTTAGTAGCGTTGGGCATAGTTGACGAAGCTAGTATCAGCAGTTGCCTTGACCGGGCATTTGGATGAGAGAGGGGATTTTCGTAGAACATGAAGTGATTATGATCATTCGAACACCATGGCCTGCCGAGAGCACCTTCAAAGGCAACGTTCTCGGTGTCAACAGGCATAGACAGACGTTTCGAGCCTTGCCGATGCGAATGCCACCAATTCGGACGCCGGCATACACGAGAGAGTTCCAGACGACCTCTCGGACAAATCGATCTCGCCTTCACTCTTCCAATCAAACGCATGGAGCAAGCTTGCAACCACAAAAGGAACCACGCGGGAAGCTATTGGTATGCCCGGACAAGTTCTCCTCCCGGCAGAGAATGGCATCATGAGTTCTTGGTTGGATTTCGCTTGATCGCCCAGGAAACGCTCCGGGCGAAACACCTCGGGCTCGTCCCAGTGCCGTGGGTCGTGCCCGATCGCCCAGATGTTGATGAGAACGGTGCAGTGCTTGGGGATGTCGTAGCCTGCGAGTGTTGCCTTGGATGGATTGTGGTGAGGAACGCCAAGAGCTCCCACTGGATGTAGTCGCAACACTTCTTTGAAGATTGCTTCGATGTAAGGTAAGTTGACGAGTTCCGAGTGCTTGACAAGTTGTGACTTCACTATCGTGTTCTTTACTTCTTCTTGTGCGTTTTCCATCACTCTGGAATTTCTTAGAACTTCGGCCATGGCCCAGACTGCTGTCCACTTGATCGTGTCAACTCCAGCGACAAGTATATCCTGTGCAAAGAGTAAGTTCCAGACTGAAAAGTGCGTGGTATCACTTACAGTGAGCAGTGCGACGATTGATATGTCTGGTAGGGACTCGAGAGATAATAGCACGTCTGTGAGATCTCTGCTGACGAATTCCTCCCCTTGAGACTCAATCCTCGTCTTGTTTTGCTTGTGAGCGCCGATCACTTGTGTTAGCAATTGTTCCAGCTCTGGCATGAGAGTTTCCTTCATTGTCTTGTTTACTCCGTGGAGATCCAGGAAATCCAGCGCTGGGAACAAGTTTCCAATGTTCACGTTGATTGCTTGCTTTCCGATTTGGGCTACCAGATCCAAAACTCTCACTTCTGTGCTGCCAAAGAGAATCATACAAAATGCATCCGAGATAAACTTGCCGACTGCATCGGTCAGGTTGACGGGAGCATGATCGCCAGAGCTATGAATGGCTTTGATAGATTTCGCCATCTCTAGTTCGTACATCCACGCAACACCATCCAGCCTCGTGTTGCTCATCACGTGCCTGCTCGTGATTTGCTTGAGGTTCTTCCAGGACTCACCATATGGAGCAAGAGCAATGTCTTTGAAGCCATAGCTGAAGTACTCTCCAAACTTACTAGCTGGGCGATAAGCAAACTCCAAATCGTGAGTGATCAAGACCTCCCTGGCTATGGTGATCGAGTTGATAACAATGTAGTCCACCACTCCACCTCTCAGGTGGATGATCGGGCCATAGATCTTGCCAAGGCTTGCGAAACAGCAATGGAGTGGATATCTTAGAAAGAAAATGGATCCAAATATTGGCACAGAGATTGGACCTGGTGGTAATCTTGTAAGAGTTCTCGCATTGCAAAGGATGAAGTATAGAGCAAGCATAGCACCGCAAAACAAAAGCACCATGGTGAGAGTGAAACCCAAAGGTCCTGGTTTCAAATCCTGTGCTAAAAAGGTAACACAATCCAATCAAAATAAATGTGTTTTGAAAATACTAGGTTGTGTTTAGATTGAGTTGTATGTTTATTATTTAAATCTTTTATTGTCAACTATCGTCCAATTATTTATAAAAATATAATGCATGAGCAACTTTATTGTCATCTCCATACTTATACCAAATCTTAAGTCTTAAAAGACATCTTTTGTAAGAACTTTTGTCAACAGAGTAAGGCGGTCTTGACGATCGTTTTAATAATTGAAATATTGGAGAGACTAATAATCTAAATCCATATTATTATTATTATTCCTTTATAGCAGCAAATGACTCTTTGTCTCAAATAGATTAATTCTGTTGTGCGGCATCAAATTTTATGGCTACTCTAACCTGCTAGTTGCACAACATCAAAATGATAACTTCCATTCCACCATACAATAATTTTTGACATGCTTGATGTACTAACAGTAATCATAGATACTAAATTGATTTAAATTTTGAAAGTGCATGTGACTCTTTAATAACCTTATTTTTGCCTTCTGACAACATCATCAAAAGTCTTGTCCTCTTTATCACATATTATCACTAGATATTCATGAGGTAACCCTAGGTTAGCTAGCCTAAAATCCCCAAATCATAAAATATTTTTAGAATATTCCCATAGTTTGTGTTAAGTTGTGTTCAATCAAATTGCTCATGCAAGATGCATTTTCCAGAGTATGCCCAGGAAGGATCAAGTGCCATGGAATGGAATGATCCAGGCCTACATGTAAAACAGGCTTTTGAAAGAGTGTTTGAAGTGTTTAAAGCAATATCATCCCCAGATATAGTCTCATGAGCAAGGGTGGTAGCTGCATTTGCCAAAGCAGGAGCGATGGAGCTGTTTCATTCGATGCCTTATAAGAATGTGATCACATGGAATGCTATGATCACAGGTTATGCAAAGGCTTGGAAACTGGAAGAGGCAAAGAAGCTCTTCAATCGCATGCCTCTCAAGGATATGGTTTTGCCGAACATCATGGTGGCAGGATATGCCAGAAACACGAGAGAGATTCAGACTTCTAGGACAAATTGATCTCGCCTGCACTCTTCCAATTAAAGGCATGGAGCAAGTTTTCAACCACAAAAGGAACCACACGGGAAGCTATTGGCATGCCCGAGTTGGATTTACTTGATCGCCCAGGAAACGCTCCGGGCGAAACACCTCGGGCTCGTCCCAGTGCCGTATGAGATGAGATCGATGCAGTGCTTGGGGATGGATGGATTGTGGTGAGGACAATGTAAGGTAAGTTGACGAGGTCCGAGTGCTTGACAGGTTCTGACTTGACGTTGAGTGTTTGCTTTTCGATTTGGGCTACCAGATCCAAAACTCTCTCCTCTATGCTGCCAAAGAGAATCATACAAAATGCATCCGAGATAAACTTGCTGACTGCATCAGTCAGGTTGACGGGAGCATGATTGCCAGAGCTGTGAATGGCTTTGATCGATTTTGCCATCTCTAGTTCGTAGATCCCCGCAACACCATCCAGCCTTGTGTTGCTCATCAAGTGCCTGTTCGTGATTTGCTTAAGGTTCTTCCAGGACTGGACCAAGAGTCAATGTCTTTGAGGCCATAGCTGAAGTACTCTCCAAACTTACTAGCTGGGGGATAAGCAAACTCCAAATCGCGAGTGATCAAGACCTCCCTGGCTATGGCGATCGAGTTGATGACAATGTAGTCCACCACTCCACCTCTCAGGTGGATGATCGGGCCAAAGATCTTGCCAAGGCTTGCGTTGCGAAACAGCGATGGAGTAGATATCTTAGAGAGAAAATGGATCCAACTTTTGGCAGAGAGATCGGACCTGGTGGTAATCTTCGAAGAGTTCTCACATTGCAAAGGATGAAGTATAGAGCAAGCATAGCACCGCAAAGCAAAAGCACCATGGTAATCTCTTGGCGAGAGAGAAGCTTTATAAACCGGGTTCAAATTTGTGCTTCCAGTTTAAAGGATGTAATAACAAGGGTAAGAAATCCAAAGGTGTGGGTTCTGAGAGAGGGCCGGGGTGTTCACACTCAATGTGAGTTTTGATTAAATTTTTGGATTGTCATCATTTCTGTCCACAGTCCATTTTTTGGTGGAGATGGGAGGTACGGCTCTAGGCATATTTCTCATGTTAACCATGTCTTTTTATCTTGATGAAGTGAGATTGTTTTGATGTGATGTGATACTCACAGATCTCTTAAGATTTTTTGAGATTGTGAGTTGAAAATTGTGTAACATGATAAATTCATGTGATGTGATGCTCATAAATATTTTGATCTTTTCCACAATATTGCTACAACGATTATAATAAGGGATGGTGTAGAAAATAATGATCCAGGATTCCAGCGATTCCAGTGGAAGGCGATTTTAATTTTCTCGTCCGGTCCATCAAATCGTACAACAACTCGAAGAACTTGGGCGAAGTCCATGCGAGGGTAGAACGGAACAGGGACCTGAAAGAAAGCTTGCAGCTGTGGAATCTTGTATATGGAAAGTGCGGCAGCGTGGAGGAGGCCCAAGCGGTGTTCGATCGGATCGTTTGATGAGATGCCTCAAAAAAAAGTGATCACATGGAGGCAAAGAAGCTCTTCGATCGCATGCCTCTCAAGGATGTGAGGGAGTTCCCGACTTTTCGGACAAATCAATCTCGCCTGCACTCTTCCAATCAAAGGCATGGAGCAAGTTTGCAACCACAAAAGGAACCACGCAGGAAGCTATCGGCATGCCGGGAATGGCATCATGCGCTCTTGGTTGGATTTCGCTCGATCGCCCAGGAAACGCTCCGAGCAAAACACCTCGGGCTCGTCCAGTACCGTTTGGGATGAGAACGGTGCAGTGCTTGGGGATGTCGTAGCCTGCGATTGTTACCTTGGATGGATTGTGGTGAGGAACGCCAAGAGCTCCCACTGGATGGAATCGCAAAACTTAATTGAAGATTGCTTCGATGTAAGGTAAGTTGACGAGGTCCGAGTGCTTGACAGGTTGTGACTTGACGTTGAGTGTTTGCTTTTCGATTTGGGCTACCAGATCCAAAACTCTCTCCTCTGTGCTGCCAAAGAGAATCATACAAAATGCATCCGAGATAAATTTGCCGACTGCATCGGTCAGGTTGACGCGAGCATGATCGCCAGAGCTTTGAATGGCTTTGATTGATTTCGCCATCTCCATTTCGTAGATCCCCGCAAAACCATCCAGCCTCGTGTTGCTCATCAAGTGCCTGCTCGTGATTTGATGTCTTTGAAACCATAGCCAAACTTACTAGCTGGGCGATACGCAAACTCCAAATCGTGATGGAGTTGATGACAATGTAGTCCACCACTCCACCTTTCAGGTGGATGATCGGACCATAGATCTTGCCAAGGCTTGCGAATAAATCAATCTCTCGTGTATGAATGGCGATTTATAAACCCAAAGGTATAAAGTCAAAACACAATCTCAATTGAAAATATTGGATTCTAGCGATCCATTGTGAAGCCAGAGCGAGTAATATCTGGGATGGTGTAGAAAATTAATGATCCAGGGATTCCCAGCGATTCCACCGCAAGGCGATTTTAATTCTCTCGTCCGGTCCATCAAATTGTACGGCAACTCGAAGAACTTGGGCGAAGCGAGGAAAGTCCATGCGAGAATAGAACGGAACGGGGACCTGAAAGAAAGCTTGCATCTGTGGAATCTTGTGATTGAAATGTATGGGAAGTGCGGCAGCGTGGAGGAGGCTCGAGCGGTGTTCGATCGGATCAGCGACAGGAACTTGGTGTCGTGGAACATCCTCCTTGCGGCATATGCTCGAAACGGGGATATTGCTCAAGCAAGATGCGTGTTCCAGAGCATGCCCAGAAAGGATCGAGTGTCATGGAATGGAATGATCCAGGCCTACGTGAAAAGCGGGCTTTTGGAAAGAGCGATGGAAGTGTTTAGAGCGATGCCATCACCGGATATCGTCTCGTGGACAACCGTGGTTGCCGCATTTGCCAAGGCGGGGGATCTGTGTCGAGCGACAGAGCTGTTTGATTCGATGCCTCACAAGAATGTGATCGCGTGGAACGCTATGATCACGGGTCATGCAAAGGCTGGAAAAATGGAGGAGGCAAAGAAGCTCTTCGATTGCATACCGCTCAAGGATGTGGTTTCGTGGAACGCTATGGTGGCGGGATATGCCGGAAACGGGCAACTTGATCTGGCGAGAGAGGTTTTCGAGAGCATGATCTTGCGAGACTCGGTGTCGTGGACGACGATGATCCGGGCTTACGTTGCTGGAGGAGAGATTGGCGAGGCCAGAGCTTTGTTCGAGAGGATGCCGATGGAGAACGTCGTGGCCTCTACGGCGATGCTCCAGGGCTACGCCGAGAATGGAGACTTGGAAGAAGCGAGAGCTTTGTTCGAGAGAATCCAGTGCCCCGACGCGATCGCATGGACGACGATGATGAACGCTTACGCCAGTCATGGTTTCCTGGAAGACGCGAAGACCATCTTCGATCGGATGCCGGACAGGAACTTGGTAACTTGGAACGCGCTCATCACAGCGTACACGGATCACGGTCGCGTGGAGGAGGCCCGGGAGCTGTTTGACAAGATGAAAGAGAGGAACTCCATCTCCTGGAATGTGATGCTCCAGTCGAGCGTGGAGAGAGGCGAGCTTGTCCAAGCAAAGGCCGCGTTTGATCGGATGCCTCAAC
Source organism: Selaginella moellendorffii (assembly GCF_000143415.4). Classification (NCBI taxonomy): domain Eukaryota; kingdom Viridiplantae; phylum Streptophyta; class Lycopodiopsida; order Selaginellales; family Selaginellaceae; genus Selaginella; species Selaginella moellendorffii. The sequence continues at coordinate 324,864 of NW_003314324.1, read as the reverse complement.
CGGACACAGTATCGTGGAACTCGATGGTTCAAGCGTATGCTCAAGATGGTCACGTAGAACAAGCCAGGGACGTGTTCGAGAGGATGCCGAGGAGGAACGTTGTGTCATTCACGGCCTTGATCCAGGCCTACGCAAGAAGAGGCGAGATGGAGGAAGCAAAGAGGCTGTTTGACGAGATGCCGCAGCGGGACGTGGTGGCCTGGACGACGATGGTGGTCGGATACGCGCAGGCCGAGATGGCGGAGTGCGCAAAAACAGTTTTTGATGCGATGCCACTCCGAGACCTGGTGTCGTGGAACGCGATGATCGCAGCCTACGCTCGCCCCGGGGATTTGGAGCGAGCTCGGGCGCTGTTCGAGGCAATGCCTGTGAGAAATACCATCTCGGGCAACTCGATGGTGGCGGCGTACGCTCGGACTGGAAACTTGGGCGATGCCAGGACGGTGCTTGAGCGGATGCCCGAGAAGAACATCGTGTCCTGGAACACAATGGTGGCCGGCTACGCCGAGAACGGTTGCGTGGAGGAGGCCGAGGTGGTGTTCTCTCGGCTCATGCCCGAGCACGACACTGTCTCCTGGGCCTCGATGCTACTCGGCTACGTTGGAAGCCGGCATTTCGATCGAGCAGTGGAGCTCTTCTGGGAGATCCCGGAGCGAGACATGATAATCTGGAACGTCATGGTGGTGGCGGCAGCTCAAAGAGGCAAGCTCCGCGCAGCAAAATCGCTTTTTGATGGGATGCCGGAGCGGGACGTGGTGTCCTGGAACGTGATGCTCCAGTCGAGCGCTAGCGGCGAGCGCGAGCGGGTGGATTTGCTGCTGGACATGAAGATGGAGGGGATCTCTCCCGACGAGGTGACGCTCTTGACGCTGCTCCACGCTTGCAACCATGGCGGGCTCGTCGGCGAGGCGCTGGATCACTTGGCGGGGATGGTGGCGGACTGGGGGGTGAGAGCTGGCGAGGATCACTGGAACGCGGTGGTGGATGTTCTTGGGAGAGCTGGGCATTTGGTGGCGGCGGAGGAGCTGCTCAAGGGCGGGGGTGGCGGTGGCGGTGGGGAGGCGTGGACGGCGCTGCTGGCGGCGTGTAGGATCCATGGCGATGAGAGGCGCGGGAAGCGAGTGGTGGCTTCGCTCATCCGGAAGGAGGAAGAGATGGAAGCCATGGTAACGAAGAGCACGAACAAGAAGAAGACTGCTCCTTACGTGTTGCTATCGAATTTATACCGAGATGGATAGTCATCACTTTTGTAAAAAGATTAATTCATAATTTTATTTTATTTTCCACTAATGTAAGTTAATTAATAAAAGATAAATATTAAGTTTCTCTATTAAATTAGTAATGTAGATTATTATCAAGTTTCTAATTTAAATTAGTAGGAACTAAGTTTCTTAATCAAATTAGTAGGAAATTTAGTATGTCAAGCGGATGTAGTTTGAGTGCAAGAGGTACTCGGTTCGACACCTTGCACCCCCATTTCTAAAGCTTTTAGATGGAAATTATTTTTATCTCTGGAACAACGTACGTTAGCCAGCCTAACGATCGATCCTCACTGTCACAAGATATAATGCTTTTGTTCTTGAGCTTTTGATTATATTCTTCTTCCGTGGCTCTAAATCCCGGAAGGCGCCAAGTACGGATTCAAATTCAAACCGTCCGCCCGACTATTTTAATTCTACTTTTCCCGCAAAAGCATACACATACGTACAATACCAAAAATACATTTGTATTACAGTCAACTTGGTGTTCCATGTGTGGGACAATTCGCTTTCTTCTATCGATTGTCTGGTTTTGAACTTGAGCACGAGAGTTCTTCGCTGTCTTGTGGCTTGAGTCCAAATCTTTGCTCTCAAACTAATGCTAATCAATCGATCTCCGAGAAAGCACCGACACACCACATTGTCGAGAGATTTTTGTCAAATTCAAAGGCCAGTTTGAAATGTTGGTGTTCTTGTCTGGGATTGTTTGAATCGAGAGAAAGTGTTTCGTTCTTTTCAGTTCCCCGGTTTTGGGGCCAAATTACAATCAAATTTCAGGCCCATGATCTAGCACGAGTTGTCATTCAAGACAAAACAACGAGAGTAGAGCTTGTCAACTTCGCAACCAATGTTTAACTTAACTTCGTTCTTGGAGAATTTTCTCGACTGTACCCGTTGGATGTTGATCTTCGTTGAAAAGGTGGCGGTGCAAGAAATAGAGGCAAATTCCTTTTTAAAATCTGCACATAAATTCGATAAGACAAGCGAGTAAATGCCCACTGCGCGCTGGCTTCGCGGATTCTATGGCACAAAGAATCTGGGAGTCTGCAACTTTTAGGGTTCTTGTGTCAGCCTCCAATCTTTGCAAACCACAAGATATAAAAACCACGCGATTTAAATGCGTTGGTTCTATCATACCGTTAGCCAAAAAGATTTTCATAGCCCAGGCAACAAACCATAGAAAAATCATTTGATCAAAGCTAAGGCCACATTCTTTAAGGCAAGTGCCAGTGGAAAGACAAGGCAGGGGTCCCTACAGTACTATAGCCTGTACAGTAGACCTACTCGTAGACATACGTCCCAAAATCGGATCAATTGATTTTGCGCGTATTTAAAAAAGTATATGCCACTCTGCTGACCTGGCAGCGTTTTGACCCGCCCACGTGGACCAAGGGAGGAGAATATTCCTTGGCGGGTAAATTTGTGCGGGGGGTAAAAATCTCTCACTTTGGGAGTGGGATTTTCATTTGAGGGTTTGATGCGTTTGGTTTGGCGCCCTGTCGAGAACGCGAAGTTTACGAGCTGTGAACTTACACGCGCAGTGAGCGAAGCAAGACGAGTGTTTTTTAGGTGGGATGGGAAGAGATTTTTTTTTTTTCCTCCTCTCTTTTTCACACAAGGTAAGTGTGGGATCGATCACAGGGGCCACAGTGCTTGGGCAGTTTCGAAGAATTGACATTGATTAGTAGCAGCCAAACGAGACCGCCCAAAAGGAAGAAGAAGGAAGAAGAAGAAGAACACTCGCGAGAAGAGGGCTCCTCCCTCTTTGTGTGATCTTCTTCTATTCTATTGGGCTCGATCGAGTCGACGATCGATCCATTGGTGGGCGATGGCAATGCGGGTCCCGTGAATCGCAAAATCCCTTGAAAGCTAGTTCTTGTTTTTGTTCGCTCCCTCTCTCCCAGCGATCGATCGACCCTTCTTCTCTTGGGAATTTTGAGCGGAGGCTGGGTTCACGGGTGGGATCATTCATTGGTGTTGTTTGTTCTTGTTTTCTCCCTTTGGTGCCTTTATCTCCTCCTCGCTTTTTTTTGGATTTCTTCCTCTTGGCGCTCTCGCGCTGCCTTTTTCCGGTTTGAAAAAAAGAGAGGAAGCGATCGCATTTACTCTGGGCCGGCACCCCCGATCATATAGATGCCCCACTCGGGCTCTTTGGATCGCTCCAGTGCGCTCCAGGCTCTAGAGGGTCCCAGAGCGATCGATTGGAATCTTGGTTGTCGTCGCGCTTCGAGCTAGCTAGCGATTCCCAGGAGAGTTTGTTCTCTCTTTTCTTTCGAGAGAGGATGGATGAATCCCCACGAAGACCCAATGCGGCTAGCAGTAAGCACGCGCGGCGGCTGTTCGCAGCGAATAGAGAAGGTATGGACACACAAAAATCGAATTTTTTTGCTTGGCAGCGATGGATTGATCCTCGTTTTCGTAGAGAAATCGGCGAGGAGACACAGTAGCAGCGATGGCCAAGCTCGCAGGAAGCTACTTTTGGTAAAGACCCCTCTTTTTATTCCATTCCCATTTGAGTGACAGGACCTTTTCGTTTTGTGATCAGGGAGCTCCAGAGGAAGAATCTCTGAATTCTAGCTTCGATGACGCGGCGATCCACGGGCCCAATGTGGTGGCGAGGCTGATGGGCTTGGATTCGCTGCCAGTGGGCGCCAAAATCAAGGATCTCTCAGCAGTAAGTAGCAGTAGTGGTAGCGATGGTCGCTCGCCGCCAGTGATGATCCTCCGCGAGAATGGAGGAGGAGGAGAGAGGCAGCAGCTCCAGCTCCAGGAGCTCCTGAGGATCAAAGAGCCGCTGCTACTCCGCGAGCTCCTGCGAGAGGAAGAGGATCAGTATCGTAGCTTGGAGGAGGATCACCAGCGGCAGAACGGGAGGAAAGGACCATCGCTGGTGGAGAAATTTGCAGGACTGATGAGGAGGACTCGGGTTCCAGCGGTGGAACACGAACAGGAAGAAGAGGAGAAATCGAAGAAGAAAAAGGAGGAGCAAAAGAGCGGTGGTAGCAAGGTCTCACCGATCAAGAGCCCGTCAAAGAAGAAGCGTGGCCTGGTAGCGGAGGTTGCCGTGAAGATCTTGGCGACCGATGATCATCGTCCACCGCAGCACCAGAATTTGGACACGGGCACCGCGGACAAGAAGCCCTCGAGCCGGAGGAAGTTGTCGCTAAACCGGAGCTCATCCGAGCCAACTCTCGGCTCGTCGTCGTCGTCAACTTCCAGAAGGCTGGCCAAGATTTCCGAGAGCATCCGGCAAAGGTTCGGTGGTTTCAGCTCCAGCAGCGATCGCTCGAGCTCGAACTCTTCGTCGTCATCATCGGTGTCAAAGTCGACGAAGAACAAGGTCAGCGATGGTGGAAACTTGGTTCGGAGTAAGTCGGACTTGGGACTCCAGCAGCAGCACGAAGGTGGTGGAGGATTGGGATGGTCTGAAATTCGGAGGCTGCACAAGCAACAAAAGCAACGAGAGTCCGATCAGCTCATCATCAAGAGCAGCAATGAAAGGGAAGAGGACCACTTACCCCAGAGAGCGTCGTTTTCTCGCACTGCAAAGTTGGTCACAATGAAGAACTCCACCAGTAGCAGCCATGGAATCCTGAGCTACACCACAAACAGGCTGTTTGGGAATCAGAGGGGAAAAGAGAAAGAAAGTAACAGGACGAGGACGAAGCGTACCAGCAGCAGCGACGGAAGTGGCAAGGATCACAGCAGCACGAGTGCGACGAGTGGCACGGCGAGGCCGAGCAAAAGTGAGGCATCGTCGTCTTTAATGCGCGCATTGCTGAGAAGATCACGGAACATCGGCGCTGGAACCACCAAGCAAGCTGCGCGGAGCTTTCAATCCGTTGGGGGGAAAGCCTCTGCTTCTTCGATGAGCTCGAGACAAGGCCGAGCTGATGATATTTCTTTGTCCTCGGTGGCATCGTCTTCTTGCGCTGGTGTTACTCCTCCCCGGGTGAGTGTTTTGGCTCTTGTTGTTTTCTCTTTCCTCGTGTTCTTCCGGCCTGACTTTGTGCTTGATTGCTCCACGACAGTTTTGTGAGGAGCTGCTCTCGGACGATAGTAGCAGCGTGGCTCGGTCGGAAGGAAGCGGGAGCTCTCCGACAAACTCGAATTGCGGGAACTATGAGTGCAGCCGGTCATCTCGATCGGAGGGTGGACAGCCCAGTCCAGTTTCGGTGCTCGAGCCACCGTTTGTCGACGAGATGCACTCGTCCCCGTTGGACAGTGGTGGCGAAGACTCACCTGGTAAGAGCAATCGAGTTTGTAAGTTTAGGAGCTAAAAAAGTTGGTCCAGATGCTAAGCTACGTACCAGTTCCACGGGCAGTGACAGCATTCTCAGCGCCATCCTGGACATATCACGAATCCGCTGCATCGACCTCTCTTCCATCGGAATAAGCGACTCCACCGCCAGTAGCAGGCACTCTTTCGAGGAAGAGGCAGCCTACATCGACGACGTTCTTAGGACGAGTCAGCTTTTATGTGACCAGGAGGAGAAGATGCTGAGCTCGCCAGCAGCCGTAGCAGCAACTAGAAGGTGGCTTAGCCAAGATAGTCCAGTCGCTTCCCGGGTTTTCAGCATCATAGAGACGACGATGACTGCCAAATCTCATGGACGAGGCTCGCTGCAAGCTCGCAAGTTGCTCTTCGACTGCGTAGAGGAGGCAGTGAGATCAAGATTCGGCTGCTGTAAAAGCTGGTACTTAGGCGTAGGATCGGTGAGGTTGGCTGGAGTCGGGATGCCACAGGTTGGTGCAGAGGTTCAGCAACAAATAAGTGACTGGAAGTCGATGGAAACGCTGTCAACTGATGAGCTCGTTGAGAAGGACATGAGTGTTGGTGCTGGAAAGTGGATGGATTGGAACGGGCAAGTGAAGCTGATTGCCGAGGACGTTGAGAGCAGCATTCTGCGGACAATGATAGACGAGCTTGTCTGCGAGTGGAGTGGACCATAACTGGTGGCTTTCAACCCTGTTCTGTGAGCGTTTAAATCTGAAGTCAAGTCTCTATTCTTTCTGCCAGGCAGGCTTCCAAGGCAAGTTTAGCTTCCTGTAAGAAACTGCTTACCAAGCGCTTCTGACTCTTTCTGTAAATTACACAGGCTCGATGGTTCTGCGAGAGAAAGCCTGTGTCATCGACAGTGCCCTGCTCCTTGCAACGCCTGTCTCGTTCCAGAAGCTCCTCGTCTCGTGACTCGGGTCCAGTTCCTCGAACAAGGTCGGCCATTCTGATACCAAAGTCATTTCAATTCCGCAAACACTGATATATCTTACTTGGCAGAGAGTATTGTCACCAGCAAAGTTAATGCCTCGGCGTCTCCACAAACCTCCCATACCGCTGCCTGGATGTCGTCTTTCGAAGGAACGTGAGAAATCTGTTGTTTAGCAAAACCAAGACTCATTTGTGAAGCAAATCAATCTCGGAAACTCAATTTGGATTTACCTGCTCAAGAAGGTTGGCAACGCCGTGCAAAGCAGTTTCTGGCATAGACAGCACCCTTAATGATAACACCATGTCTTCTGGGAAGACTAAACAATCTAAGTACGACGGTGCTTTGCGGTGTCCACTCCAACTAAATCCTGGATGTGTCCTGGTTGCTTTGTCATCTGGATTCTTCCGAAGAAAACCACTCGCCAGTAGTGACGATGGTAAAAGCCATTTCAATGAGAGGTCCTGAACAATAAACAAAGGTTCCAGTTCAAATCTGACATTTTAAATCTTACCAGTTCACGAAGTAGCTGCAATTTAAAATCCATAGTGTTGTCTTCATCCAGAAACATCTTTGGAAAGTGGACCTAACAAAAGGTGCATCAAAGCATACATCCTTTTCAATGTCACACATTACGTACCATCACATAATCGTTGGAATTGTCCTCTTCCACAAAGCCATACAGGAAAAGTAGTTCCTGTGAAACCGGTTTCGTGATCAGTAGCACCAGCCAGCCTAACGCGTTACCTCATTCCCTTTGTCTCCGTAGTTGATAAGAACTTCTGAGCCGGGTGGGAAAACCACATCTAAACCTGGAACGCCCAGCTGTTATGACTAGTTCCAGCTACCTACAATGTACCAGCTATCAGGTACATTGAGTGAGGAACTCCTGACGTAGAACCGTCACTCCCATCGATTTCCCAAAGCCCAGATGCTCTGCGTGCTAGCCATAACACAAGTTCAGTCATCAAAAGAAAGAAACAAGAGCAATTTATTACTATGGTTGCAGAAGTCAATTCCCGGGACGAGACCTTCAATCCAAATCGTGCTTACATCTTTTGAACTGCAAGAAATAAAAGGATGAGGAAGAACATAAATCCTAGAACGCGGATAAGAACCTACACTAACCTGTTGCCGTCGTCCTTTGCAACTTCCGGTGATGATGAGGTAACAAACGATGCCGGACACGGGATGTTCAGTGCCCTTGTCCAGAAAATACAATTGGCCCTGTTCAAAAGATCGTTAGAAACAATCTACACAATTCAGAAAAAAATGTAAATACATACCATAGAAATTCCTGGAATTCAAGCTCCCTATCATCCGGACGAAACAGATATAAGGACACTAGAAAAAGTTGACAACACAAGGTACCTATGTAGACCGATGGAAGACATCGCTGCTTCAGTACATTCTTTCACCTTTAGAAACAGTCTCCTCAAGGACTTAAGCTGTGGAAAACATGACCTCAGTATCCACTACAAGTGCTTACAAAAGTAGAAGGAAAAAACACCTGGGCTTTGGTGGCCTCGAACAGTGTTGTACCGTCCAGCTCCATGAGTTCTTCGTCTTCGAACCAGAGCGGAGTACCAAAGCCGGATGGCAGCATTTCAAGATATCTACACACAATGTAAGGATTTCTCTCTTTCCCTTCCCTGCGGCACCAAAGGAAGAACACAGGAAAAAAAAAACAAAGGATACGGTGCCCAGAACGAGGCTCTCCCTCGTGCACGCTCTATGATCAGGAAAATCATTACCAGCAAGCGATCGTCAATCTCATTGCCGAGCATCTCCCGGTATACATTTCCCAGGACTGGATCTTTCACAATTGTCACGGGTGTGAGTGCCAGATCGAGCGGCGTTACTACGAGAACATCTGCAAAATCCGTGCTGAGAGGAGCACAGAAAGAGAGAAAATCACCTCTCGCGCTATCGTTTTGAGTGTAAAGCCCAAATCCCTCGGCATCGCTGACGCGTTTGATCGCGCAGCCGCGGAACTGGATTCCGTGCTCCTGGCAGCGATCGATCAGCTGCATTGCCGAGGAAAGGTCGAAATACCTCACCTGGGACCAGCGCGAGAAGCGCTCAAGGCGCTCCTCCTCCATTCCCCCGCGAAGAACCCTAAAACAAAAACCCCGTTAGTCGTTAAACCCTAGGATTGCGACATGGAAGGCTCCATCGCATCACTCTAATGCGGTGTGATGCGAGCGTCAAAGCGCTGGATCAGCTCAGTCGTCGCGAAGAATGGCGCAAAAGGGAGTAAAGCGCCTTTTGAATCGTCTGATCAGCTGACTCGAGGTTTGGTTTCCGGAAAGAAAAAATTCTTCTAGGTGGAGATCTCTTCTTCCTTTTTCTCCAGCAAGGATCGATGGATGGATCAATGGATCGATGGATGGATAAACAATCCAGGAGCGAAGAAAGGTACGCGCACTTAAATTTTTCTCGCTTTACATAGCTTTTCGGTAGTGTTCTTGGTGTAGAGGATGCTATATTGTTCTTGAGAGATTCCCAAGGATATCCTTCGTCTGTTGTGTGTGTCTGTGTGTGTGAGTGTTTTATTTTTTTGCCCGTTAAACGACCATTAATGTCTAAGCTCGCTGGTTTGTTACTCACGATTGCATTATCCGGCGAATCTTACTCGAGATTAGCAGCAAAAAGCCATTTCTTTGCACAGTTCTTCCCGTAGAACGGTCTTAAACCAAAAAAAAAGAAAAAGCAGCGCTTGTATGCTTATATATGTTCTTGGTGGCCAATCCCGAGTAGCTTCTTCGAGGATTTAAACTTTGCTTGGCCCCTAGAGCTGAGGGCTAGTGACAAGTGTTTTGGTCTGTTTTCCAGTGCTTGCTTTGTATCGAGGCCGCGAGAGACCGAGCAGCAAATTGCGAAAGCCAGCGAAAATGGCAGCGATTTTGCGACGGGCCCTCCTCTGTCCCCTGGTTTTCCTTAACTTCTTCCTCTATATGATCCTTCTCGGCATAGCAGGGGCCAAGCTGAATGATAGCTTTGAGCGTGGTTTCGTGCCGGGAGGTAAACTTCTTCGTCCGAAAGAGGAAAAGAAAGAAAAAAACTGATTTTTTTCTTTCCTTGTCTCAGGAAATGGAATCACGGTGACACTGGTGATCTTCGCGTTGATTGCCGGCGTTGTTGGAGTTGCGTCCTCGCTCGCGGGGATGCATCACTTGGCAGCTTGGCGAACGGATAGCTTTGCAGCGGCTGGAGCGGCTGGTCTCATCGCGTGGCTTCTCACACTTCTTTCTTTCGGGTAAGCTCGCACTAAGTGTGAATTCATGAAAAACAAGTCTTCTTCTTCTTCTTCTTTCTGACCAGAATCGCATGCAAGCACATCAGGAGAGGTAGAATCTACAGCAAGAGTGTGGTAAATTTCCTCGTCTTTCTTCGCTTGCCTTTCTTTGATCAATTCTTGCAAGAAAGTCCTTAGTTTTTGCTGCGCGAAGTAACTTGGTTTTCTTCTTTGCAGAGGGTGCTCGAATCCATTGCGATAATTCTCGCCGGAACGCAGCTCTTCTATCTCCTCATGCTCCACACGGGCATCTTTAGCCGGAGGCTCGGCGGCTACAAAGAGCCCGGCTATGTCGCAACGAGGTCGGCCCCGACCGTGGAGCTCCCGCCCACATCGTCCGAGGCCACACAGAAACCCACCGTCGCCTCCGCGGTCTAGAGCGCAAAAAAGATTCATCCCAAAATCTTGGAGGAAAGATCACTGGAAGAAGATAGATCATCTGAGTTTGTTTTAAACATTTCTTTTTTACGTTTTCAGTGTGTGGAAATACATTCTTTCGTTTTTACTTTTACTTCACAGTCGAGAGGTTCTCTCTTTGTTCTCGAAAGATCACTTGTTTTTTACCACTTCAGTGCATTTCTTTTTGTACTTTTACTTCACATTCGAGAGGAGCGAAAGTTCTCTCTGTGTTCTCTCGAGCTCTAGGAAAGACCTAACGTCTTTGGAGTATTCTAGGGCTTTTGGGAGCGCGCGCCGGGACGATCGATCGTGGCGGCGTGATTTCTATGGTAAGAATCGCAAATGCCGCGCCCGCGCTGCAAATCCCGGCGCTGCGGGGAGGCGGCTGATCGGCAATGGCGGCGGGTCCGGTTCCTCGTGTCCGCCTCGCCGATCTAGTCCCCTCGGACGGCCTGGCGAGCGATTGCTACAAGCAGGCCGCGGTGCTGCTCTTCCAGTCTCTCCAGAAATATAGCTTCGCGGTGATCCAGCTCTCGGCCAGCGACGGCACGCTCCTGCGATGCGTGCTCGACTCCGCCCGGATGTTCTTCCACCAGCGCCCTCCGCCGGGGCCAGAGACGATCCACACGGAGGATTCACAGAACTGGCACCGCACAGCCGGCTACTACTCGGATCCACACTTCGCCAAAGAAGTTTTCGACTATCGGCCAGGGACGCCGGACTCCACCGCCGAGCTTCCACCCACAGGACTTCCGGAGCTCTTCGTCACCCTCGGCACGGCCTCGCGGCACATCCTCGAGGCCATAGCTTGGGTTCTGGAGCTCCGGAGCTTCTCCTTCACGGAGTTCCTAGACAACATCCCTCTCAAGAACGGAGAGGTCTCCAGCTCGGTTCTCTCGGTGTCCTGCCATGGAAGGCCCGGCTTGCAGCACCCGGGTGCCATGGATCTGGCGCCCATCTACGACGGACACGACCAGAACGCCGATAAAGGATTGGTGACGCTGATGAAGTCGGACAAGCACGGGCTGGAGATTCGTGACATGCATGGGCGGTGGCACTTAGCTGACGGTGGTCTCGGCCCCCAGGACGTGGTTTTGTTCTGCGGACTCTCGCTGTACCAGGCCACCGGGGGTCACGTAACTCCAGCGTTCTTCCGGACCGAGGCCGGGAGTTCTTCATCACATATGCACTTGTATGGGAGGTGCTCCACGGCTTTCAAGCTCATGCCCAAGGCCACGGGATTGCTCCACTGCTTGACGACGTCGGGAGGAGTCGCCGGATCCAGCCCGTTCCAGCAGTCCGTCACGGTGCACGACTTCATGCAGCGGTCGCACTCCATCGACCAGCTTATCGGCATGCGGCAGGCCTTCTCGTTTCCGTCGCAGCAAGAAGGTTCTTCTTTTCTCGAGCTGGGAGAAAGAACTCTCTTTGATCTTTGTCTTTCCAGGTCCGATGAAGCCGCTCAAGAGAAGAAAGCAGGTTTCTCGGGGCAAGCCGCTGGCGCCATCGAAGCGCTTGAGGCTGGAAGCGCAGAGGGTGCTCAAGGAGAGGGTCCAGGAGATTGCCGAGGGGAAGAACTTGAAGATCCGGTTCTGCAACCTCAAGGACTGCGAGGAGAACCATCTCACGACGCTGGACAGTCCGTGCTCCAGCCTCCGGGAGGAGCTGGGATGGCCGCGCGGCGTGCCGCTGGTTCATCCTCACGATCTTCCAAACAAGGCCAAGCAAGCGTTCCTCGAGGCGTATGAGCCGGGGTGGACGGCCTCGCAGGATGTGGAGCTTGGATTGATCGAAGCTGGCCATTTACACTGTAAGCTCCGAGCTCTCGTCTTTGTTCTTCGCAAAGCTCGCGTTAACTTCTCTCGTGTTCTTCGCTTTGGCAGAACATCGCTATGGTTTTGTTTGATGGATCAATTTTTACTGTGAGTTTAGTATCTGCGTGCGTCTTTCCTTTGTTTCTCACTTGGAAAATTCTTTTCTTTGCAGAACATGGTTTTCTACCCAAAGAAATTCTGACAAACGAGGTGAAAGTTACCTCGTCCCATTACCTCATCATTTTTCCTATTTACCTATTTACTATTTACATTTAGGGCTTACCTTTATAAACGATCACGGGAGATTCTAGAGCTTTGACAGAGCCGGGGAATTCAAGAGCTGGGAGATTTCTAGGTCATTGGGAATGATGCTGCGATTCTCCGGGGCTGCGATCGCTCTGCGACCGAGGAGCCTACCGGCGCTCTCGATCGCCGCGCGCGCTCGGGCGGCGGAGGGATTGCGATTCTTTGCGTCACCGACTAAGAATTCGAGCTCGGCACAGTGCAGCCAGAGCGATGGAGCGGTGAAAGAGAGCGATGGGAAGGTTACCTCGCCGGAAATGGTGGAATTCTTGAAGGAGAAGCCCGATACGTGCACAGGGGACGAGCTTCACTACGTCAGTGTGGCCGGTGGCAAGTGGAAGCTCGCATTGTGGAGATATCTCCCTGTTCGATCGGTAAGCCTCCAAAATTTACCTGGAAGAATCGAGCGATAGCTTTTTCTTTGTTTCTCTTTTTCTCGCAGGCGCCCGCGAGGAATCACCCGCTTTTGCTTCTGTCTGGTGTCGCAACAAACGCGCTTGGATTCGATCTAGACCCCAGCGTGAGTGAACTTCCAGTTCTGATCGATCGTTCTTCTCACCAATTTGCTACACAGGTTTCTTTTGCTCGTTACATGAGTTCCAATGGTTTCGATACGTGGATCTTGGAAATGAGAGCTGCCGGGTTGAGTAAAAACGAAGAAGAGGAAGAACAACTCAAGACTAGTGATCCCAAAAAAGTAGCTAGATACACACAAAGCACTGAAGGGGCGGAGGTTTTCAACTTGCAAGACGTGGAACAATTAGCTTCCTCTGTGAGTAAGCTCGAGCCAGAGATAGAGGCTGTTGCTGCGACGATAAAGGAGGAGGAGAAAGCACGAGGCAAGAAAGAAAATGGTGGCGTAACTGGCACTAGCGAAGAGTCAAGTCCTTCTTGGGAGATCACAAAGACGGCATCACAGCTATCTAGCACCGTTGTGGAGCTTGCGGAAAAGCTACGAGCGGTAGTGAATGAAGGGCAATCGCGTGTTCTCTCGGCGCGACTTGCAGAGCAGCTATCTTCCATTTTAGAGGATGCTCAACTCTCGCACCGATATCAGGAGATAAAGGATAGGCTGGTGAAACTGTTGGAGGAAAGGAAGAATGCGGCATTTACTTCTCAGCTCATCGATCTAAGTAACAGGCTCACTAGACTTCTGGAGGAGACACAGGTCTCAGTTTCTCGCGTGAGAGACTTACAGTCGCGGCTCACTTCAACAGTGGACGAATTTCAAAAGTTCCTGGACCTTATTGTGAAATATGATTGGGATTTTGATCACTACCTCGAAGAAGACGTCCCAGCTGCGGTAGGAAGCTGTTTGATTGACTACGTGATGACTCCGGATTTTTGCAGATCGAGTACGTCCGAAACAAATGTAATCCGAAGGATGGAAAGCTGCTTGGAGTTGGGCATTCCATGGGAGGCATAATTCTCTATGCACTCTTGGCGAGTAAAGGTATGAAGTTTGAATTGTAGGACATCGTTTGAATATGTAGTTCTTCCCAGGAAAGGATTCTGGCATTGCTGCAGCGGTCACTTTAGCTTCATCGCTCGACTACAGTGCTTCGAACTCCTCGCTTCACATGCTTCTGCCGTTGGTAAGACAAGGTTGTCGCAACTCTATTGCTAAGGTTTTTCTTTGTTCTTTCTGGTTTTTCGATGTGCAGGCTGATCCAGCGCAAGTGCTCAACGTCCCAGTTGTGCCTCTTGGAGCCATAATGCAGGCAGTGTATCCTCTAGTGTGTCGACCTCCGTATGCACTGGCATGGCTTGGATATAATGTTTCGGCTAGCGGAATGATGGATCCGGACCTCTACAAAAAACTGGTTTACAATAATTTTTGTAAGTGCGTGCGCACTTCAAATTCTGTCGGTGATGATGGTTTCCTTTCAGGCACGGTTCCTGCAAAGCTTCTTTTGCAGCTAAGAACAGCTTTTCAACGCGGTGGTCTTAAGAGTCGCGATGGAAATGTTACGTACAAAAACTTGTTATCGAAGTCCGAAGTCCCAGTTTACGCAATTGCTGGGGATGCGGATCTGATTTGCCCTCCCTCGGCTGTTATCGGTAACGTACTCTGGATTTTCTTTGAACTGGCATGACAGGTTCGCATTCTTCTAGATACTGTATGCACTTTACCTACGGAACGAGGTAAATACGAGGTTTTTGGAGGGCAGCATAATCGGCATTATGGTCACTATGATCTGCTCGTCTCTCGAACGGTAAACGGCAGCACTATCAGTAATGGATTTTGTTCTCTAAAGTTCCTCTACAGGCAAAAACGGAGGTGTTCCCTGCGATTCTCAAGTTCTTCGAGAAACACGATATGCTACAATAATCAGGTATCTCTTGTTTTTTTTCCAAATGCACATCACCTGATCAGTGGGAAACGTTGCTTCAGTTTCCCTGTACAGGTCTCCAAGGATACCGGAACGAAAGAGAGTGAATCCATGAAGCGCAAGATGTTTGAAAGGACAAGTTTTTACACCGGGTAGGGGATCTTGAACACGTACAAGCAGATGTAAGCCCATGCAACGCCGGAGAGACCTCCAAAGAACCAGCCCCCGGAAAAGCTGGCCCATCCCTCGGCGGTCTGGAGCTTATCGGCCTCCTTCTTACGTCCGGTCAGTGTAAGCGTTGGTGCTGTTGATGCTGCTCCCTCCTTAAACGTTGCGATGCCGTAGATGGTGAGGCAGACCGAGAGGATGGCAACGAGCCCGGCTGCCGCGAGCGCGCCAGCCTCTCCGGCAACTTCACTGTTGCGAAGAGGCCCGGTTTTTACAAAGGGACCGACGAGGAAGAAGCCGTGAGCAAGGCCGACCTCTATGCCTCGTAGCAGCGGGCTCACGGAAGTTCTGTAGGCTGGAAGGTTGGATAAGTACCAGGCGATGAGGGGACTGGAAGTGACGGGAGTTTCCAGTCCGCCAACGAAGGGATCTCCGTTTAGAGGCTCGATCACTTGGTACTGGAGAACAGGAAGAAGATGGAAGAGAGATCAGATCGACACAACGCAAGGATGATCCAGGGAAAGTTTTCTACCTTGTCACTGGCTGCTCGAACGACGAGAGCGCTTCTCCTGCATTTGCCACTGCCGAAGAGACCAACCGGCGGCTTGAGATTCGCCAGGAAGGCTGACTTAGTGGGCGATGGAACTCGCCGCGAGAACTTTGGCGGGGCGATTGCCGGGCTCGATGCTGCTCCAACTTTCACCATAGCTGCTGCTGCCATGGCGGATCCTCGAGCAAAACACTCGGTGGGAAGAAGAGGCTGCGATTAAGTTGTGATAGAATGCTGTGAGATAAGGGGGGGATAGGAGACGAGCTCCTATTGGCTTCCAGCCCGCCACGCTGGCGGGGGAATATGCTTAAAGGTATTAAGGATATTCTGTGTAATTAACGGAGCCCTAATGAAACATAAATATCCTCCAGCCGTCAAAGGATATTCCGTAGTTTTAAGTTGGAAGAGACGGAATATCCTTCGGCATTTCGTTTCTTTTAACCCTTTTATTTCCTGTGATGAGCGTGATCGATCTCCACGCTGCGGCTGCGTTGTTCTTGGATCGCCATGGATCTGCATCTCCGCTGCTCGTCCGATCCAGCGATGGATTGCTCTCGCAGGGATCGCCGCTGCCGCTACCGCCTCGTTGGTCGCATTCTGGGCATCCAGGGATGGAGCTGATGGATCCGGGGAGGTAGGAGTCTCTCCATTTTGCTCCAGGGAAGGGGATTCTTGATATTTCCTCGCGAATCTTCCAAGGCGAGAGGATGATTGATTGTGTGGCCAATGGAGGAGGGCCTGTGTCCGAAATCGTTGAGGCGGCTCCGGCTCCATCGATACCGACGATAGCAGCCACGCGTAGATCGAATTCTCCACAGCAGCAGCAGCAGCAGGGATTGATGCTGGGCTCCGGCGATCTGTGCGACGATCACGACGTCAAGGCCCCAAAGAAGAGAGCCGAGACTTGGGCCCAGGAGGAGATCCGAGCTCTCATTGCGCATCGCCGGGAGATGGACAGCTTGTTCAACACGAGCAAATCCAACAAGCACCTGTGGGATCTCATCTCGAGCAAGATGAAGGAGCGGGGATTCGACAGGTCCCCCACAATGTGTATCGACAAGTGGAGGAATTTGCTCAAGGAGTACAAGAAGGCGAGGCACCACGACAAGAATGGTGGAGGTGGCAGTGCTAACAAGGTTGGCTGCTTCAAAGAACTGGAAGATCTTCTGTCCGAGAGAGCCCGGCTAAATCCATACAAGAGTCCCAGCAAACTGGATGCTTCTCCCAAAGGTACTTTCTCTTTGGATTTGTATGGAAGTTCCCTCGTTTGTTTGATCTCTAGATCTTTTCTTTCTCTCTTTCTCAGTCACTACTACTTCGCGAAACCAGTTCAATCTGGAGAGCAGGCTGGAGAGCGAAGCAAATCACCATCTCAGTTCCTCCAACGATCTCGCTGTAGCAAACGGCTGGAACTGGAAAGAAGGTTTGCGTTTTCTTGTTTGATTCTTTTCTTCTTCTCACTCTTGGAAAGCTCTACGTAGCGGGAGGAGCACAGCGCAGCTCGTTGCCCGCTGGAAAGATCATAACTATCCGATACAACAGCGTGACGAGGCGCGTAGGGATCGATGGCTCGCCGGATTCAATCCGAGAGGCGATCAAGGCTGCTTTCCGGCTGAGAACCAAACGAGCGTTCTGGCTCGAGGACGAAGACGGCGTCGTGTGGAGCATCGATCGCGACATGCCATTGGGAAGCTACATTCTCAACCTGGACGAAGGTAGCTATCATCATTCGCGATGATCTTCTCAATGACAATGCTCTTCCAGGCGTGACGATCAAAGTTTGCCTCTACGACGAGTCCGATCGTCTCACGGGAGCCACCGAGGACAAGACGCTGTTCACGGAGGACAACTTCAAGGATTTCCTAGCTCGGCGTGGATGGACGGGCGTCAGGCAAGTAGGCGGCTTCCAAGACGTGGAGTTTCTTCACGAGCTCCACCCCCTGTGCGTTTACCAGCGAGCCGGCCTCTTGGGCGCTTGACAGGTTCATATAAACTCGTAAAGCTTCGCTCCTTTGAATCTTCTCGACCAGGCTCTCACTGTGTTCTACCAGTAATCCCCGCAGGAACACACCCCGTTCTCAAAGTGGTGGAACCGGCTCAAGTCCCGGAACACGATCCGCCGCTGCTCGATCGCCGAGATGAGCTTGGCGGCGTCGTGGCAGTCCTTGCAAACCCGGAGGTTCTTGATCACTCTGATCGGGCTGCCGGCCGGGGTGTTGAGCAGCCCAAACGCCACCGCCAGCTTCTCGCTATGCCAGAGAAGAACTTGCTCCTTCTCCTCCTCGGCAACGTCGTGGAGAACGAGCGAGGTGTCTGGAACATACCCGGCCTTCTTCATCGCGCTGCTCAGCTCCTGGAGCTTGGCCCGGATGGGATTCATCTGGACGTGGCTCATGTCCCCGGCCACGAACTCGAAGACCCTCCCCTCCACCTCGATCGCGCTGCGCCCCGGATCCTTCCTCACGCCGCGCTCCACCATGAGGCTCCGGATCCTGGCCGCCTCCTCCCACTTGCCGGCCGCGCGGTAGATGCTCGCCAGCACCACGTAAGGCATGGACTCGTCCCAGAAACTCTCGAGCATCCTCTTGGCGATCCTCTCGCCGCGGTCCACGTCCTTGTAGCTCCGGCACGCCGAGAGTAGCGATTTGAGCACCGCGGCGTGTGGAGCTCCCGGCATCCTGTTGAGAAAGCCCTCCGCCTCGTCGAGGTAGCCGGCGCGTCCCAGGAGATCCACCATGCACGCGTAGTGCTGGGCGTCTGGAGCGATGCCATAGCGCGCGGTCATGAGATCGAAGTACTTGCGGCCCTCCTCGACGAGCCCCTTGTGGCTGCAAGCGCTGAGGAGATGGACGAAGGTGACGTAGTTGGGCTTGTGGCCTTGCTCTTGCATTCTCTGGAACGTTGCCAGTGCTCGATCGATATGCCCGTGCTGGGCAAATGCGGCGAGCATCGCAGTCCAGGAGACGGTGTCGTGCCGCTCGATCCGAGCGAACGCCTCCACCGCCTCGTCCAAGCAGCCACACTTGGAGTACATGTCCACGATCGCGGTGGCCACCGCCACCTCCGAATCCACTCCGTGATCCCTGGCGATGGCGTGCACGCGCTTGCCATCCCTGAGCGCCGCCAGGCTCGCGCAGGCGTCCAGGACTTCCATGAGCGTCACGCTGTTGGGCTCGATCCTCCGCGCCAGGAGCTCGTCGAAGAGCCGAATCGCCTGGCGGCTGTCCCCGTGCTGGACGTAGGCCGCGATCATCGCATTCCAGGGGAAGATGTAGCTCCTGTCCGTCCGCGCGAAGATCCTGGCAGCGAGGTGGAGGTTGCCAACTTTCGCGAAGGCGCTGAGCACCGTGACGAGCGACATGTTGTTGGGCTCCATCCCGGCGGCCTCCATCCGCGAGAAGACCTCGAGCACCTCGCGGAATCGCCCACTTCCAGCGCAAGCATTGATCATCGTCGTGTAGGACACCGCGTCTCTCTTCTCCTCCAGGCTCTCAAAATGCCGCCAGGCGGCATCCATTCGCCCACATCGCGCGTACATGTTGAGCACCGAGTTGTTGACGAGCGTGTTCTTCGCTAGATCGGTCTCCTCCACGATCATCCGGTGGATCGCCCGCCCCTGTGCCGCCAGCGAGGGATCCGAGCACGCCGAGAGGACGTGCACGAAGACGACGCGATCCGGCTTGAGCCCCTCCATCTGGAGCCGCGAGAAGAGCTTGAGCGCCTCGCGGCTGTTCGCGAGCACTGCCGCGGCGCCGGCCTTCTTGGCGTTGCTGTGCGCGTGCGCGGCGATGAGCGCCGTCCAGGAGAAGAGATTGCGGTCGCGCATGCGGTGGAAGAGATCCACGACGTCGGCCGCGCAGCCGCATTTGCCATACATGTCGAGGAGGAAGTTCCCCAGGACGAGCTCGCGATCGAGGCCGTGCTTGGCGAGGTAGGCGTGGAGCTTGCGGCCCTGGTCGAGAGCGCGCATCTTGCCGCAGCTCTGGAGGAGGCCCGGGAGCATGATGTGGTTGACATCCGGCGAGCGATCGTCGAGCCGGGCGATGCATTCTGCGAGGCCGGCGAGGCGATCGGATGGACGCTCCGGCTGTGGGGCGGCAGCAGCCTGGATATTTCGAGCGAGGAAGCGCGTATCGATCGAGGATTGCCTCGCGCGCCGCGCCAAGAGCATTGACAAGGAGAAACCCTAGCCTAGTGTTCTTCCTCCACAGCCACTCGCGATGATCCATCGAGCAGGGAAGATCCTCATCGATGCATTCTGTGAGGCCGATCTGATTGCGAGAGATCTGGATATTTCCAGCGAGGAAGCGCCTATCGATCGACGATTCCCTCCCGCGCCTAGCCAAGAGCATTGACAAGAAGAAACCCTAGTCTTCCTCCACAGGCATTTGCGCGATCCATCGCCAAAATCCACGAGAGACATCGCTGAAGATCCATCCATCGAAACCAAAGAAGCGAAGATCGTCACGAGAGTGATCTATTCGAGCGAGCTATCCATTCATCGCTAGTAGAACTATAAAAGAACTTAAAAATGCAATATTATAACTCGGCCTTTCCAGTAGATCTGGGAAATGGTATCACATCCCTGATGTTCTCTAGTCCTGTGACGAAGAGGAGCATCCTCTCGAATCCCAGCCCAAATCCCGAGTGCTTCACGCTTCCATAGCGTCGCAAATCCAAGTACCACTCGTATGAATCCAGTGGCAGCTCTAGTTCTTCTAGCCTGCAAGATCAAGCACACACCATTTCACCGCAGAGCTCTTGCGAAAATCTCAAATCCGCCATACCTTTGGACGAGCACCTCGTATCTCTCCTCTCTCTGGCTCCCTCCCACAAGCTCGCCGACCTGGAAAAACGCGATTTTCAATCACTTTGGCTATGCTTCTCCTGTGATAGAAAGCTTCTCACCTTTGGCACGAGCATGTCCATGGCTGCCACGGTCTGGCCATCGTCGTTAACTCGCATGTAGAACGCCTTGATTGCCTTTGGATAGTCGTATACAAAGACGGGCTTTTGGAAGAGCTGCTCTGCGAGATATCTGCAATGAAAGATCATCAAGAAAAGATCGATTTTGTTTTCTCTCTAACATACCTTTCGTGCTCGGATGCTAAATCCATTCCCCATTCCACTGGAGTTTCGAAGGTAAAGTCTTTCACCTACGAGAAGAAGGATCACGCAAAGGAAAACCAGAGAATCACGAACCTCCTTTAGCATCTCGATTGCTTGTGTGTAAGTTATCCTCGCGAACGGAGCGCTGACAACGTTCTGGAGCCGCTCCAAGGCACCGCTCTCAGTGAGCTTGTCGTCCATAAGCTTGATATCATCGTAACAGCGATCCAGTAACCACTGGCACATGAATTTCACGTAGTCTTCCGCACAGTCCATATCATCCTGCCACCACAAATTCAACTCATGGGATCAAGTTTCCAAAACGAGAAACCTCTAACCTTGAGCTCCGCAAATGCAAGCTCCGGTTCCACCATCAGAAACTCTGCCAAATGCCGGGATGTATGAGACTGCTCCGCTCGAAACGTCGGGCCGAAAGTGTAAACGTTGCTAAGAGCGCAAGCGTACGTCTCAGCTTGGAGCTGGCCAGAGACTGTCAGGAACGCTGGTCGCCCAAAGAAATCGGCCGAGTAGTCAGCACCCCCGTCCTCGGCCCGTTTGACGAGCCTGGCTTCTTCGTCTTTGGCCGCTTTGAGCTGTTTCACGGCGTCGCCGATCTCCGCTTTGCTGCTCGACTTCTTCTCCTTGAGCTTCCGGACAGTATCTCCGCATCGGGTGACCAATTCCCTGGCAGCATCGATCTGGTCTTGCGTCGACGCCACGAGGTGTTCCCTCTTCTCGGGAGCGAGCAAAGTCGTGACTTGGAACATCTCGCCGGCGCCCTCGCAGTCGCTGGTTGTGATGATTGGCGTGTGGACGTGGATGAATCCCTGCTGCTGGAAGAATGTGTGGGTGGCGAGCACGAGAGCGCTGCGAATGCGAGCGACGGACGATATCTGCAAAACGCGAGCTTAGTAAACAAAGAAACACACAGAGTTGCAACTTTGCTTGGAGCTCAAGCAAAGACTTCTAAGAAACTTTGTGCAAGAAAGAAAGCATGAAGCTCGATCTCAAGGACTGGCAACTTACTAGATCTGTTCTTGGCCGGAGATGTAGAACAGTCCTTAGAAACTCTGGCGGAAGCTTTGTTTTGGCAATGGGATACTTGGATGCGTCGGCGGGAGCAGCGTGTAGGAACTCTCGGGCGTGGAGCTCCACGGCCTGGCCTTTACCCGGGGATAGCACCAATTCTCCTTTCACGAGCAAGCAGCTCCCAGTGTGGAGCTGCTCGGTGTCGAGCTCCTTCTCGGGATCGACGATCACCTGCGAGTAGATCGCACTGAGATTGGACGAAATATTTGGGGAGAGAGGGATTTGCGTACCTGGAGAGACGAAGCACACGATCCATCGCTGAGAGCCAGGAAAACAACGCCGCGATGCGTGCGCCGGGACTTGATCCATCCCCCGACGCACAATGTCTGGCCAGCGAGGGCAGCTCCCCCGTCCGGGCGCGCCAAGATCGATCGGGCGAGCACTCTGTGAGAGTAGCGATGCTCCTCCATAGCTTTCAAACCCTAATCCTTCGCAAAACCTTTCACCCTTCTTTATATAGCTTTGGACCGGCGGGAGAATGATATGAGCCGTCCGATCTTGGGTTTAACGTTTGAAAGGAGGGAAGGAGCTTTGGAGCACGGAGGCGATGGCGAGAGGGGATCCCTCTGCGCAGGTAAAATCGGGAGGGATTTTCTCGAAATATCGTCATCTGGCGTGCCTGATCCATCGATTTCCATGGCCGAGAGTGAAATTTGTTGCGATCGCTTGTCGTCTTGATGGATAGGTCGGCAATGCGAAGGCGCTCATCATGAACCTGCTGCGAGAGATCCATCCTGACGCGCGGGACAATCCCTGATGGGAGAAGGTGCGTTCTTGGGATGATTTTCCTTTTTCTTCCCCAAAATACTTCGATCGAGTCAATTCTTCCAGGAGCTCTTCTTGCTTACAAGCCGCAAGCGCATCCGGCTCCCCAAGAGCGCTGCCAAAGAATCAGAGCTTCTGGCCGAGCTGGTGGATTTGCTCGACAGCAACAAGCGTGAAATCTCCATGCCCGATCTCATCGACGATGCGGTGCTGGAGAAGATTATCCACTACTGGGAGCACGGTGGAGACGTCCGGACGATGTTCTCGAGCTCCGATGAGCTACTCCAGCTCGTGGACGTGAGTTTCCATTTTTTTCTTCTGGAATTCTTTCTTACTTCTTCTCACAGGCTGCGATCTATCTCCAAGCTCAGTCACTCAAGCACGACCTCGCCATCGTCATCGAGCACGAGATTTGCAAAGACAGCAAGACAGTGGCGGACGTTCTTGAGAGGCTCGGGCTCATCCACGAGACACTCACCGCGGAAGAAGAACAAGAGCTCCTGGAGCTCCTGCGACTCGTAAGAACACCTACAGGCATGCTCACTCACTCCAGTAGCTTCTAGCTTACTTCACACTCTTACTCAATTCTCTCACTCACATTCTTTCGAGATTTCTTTCCAAAAGGTATAAATTTCATCTCACGACATCAAACTATCTATCTTCTCGCTACCACCACCGCACGAAACGATCACGCCATCGTGCCAGACACCACAGCTCCACGACAGATCGCGCCACCGGGATTGGGAGGACAGATAACTTTCAAAGCCGAGGCCTTGAACCGAGCTAAGTTTTTGAAGTTCAGGCTTTCTGCAGAATGAGTGATGTTGGAGAAGACTGAATAACTTCAATCGGACAGAGGATGGAAGATTAGATCTTGTCCTCAGCGATCTGGCTGAATCTAGCAAAATCAAAATACGGGATTTGTTTTGTACTGTACATGCAAATACGAATGTCTGAATTGATTTGGAGTTTTGGGCGCAGCGCGCGCGCAAATCGGAGTGTCGGAAGCGGCTGCAGTTCTTCTGCCAGGTGTTGTTCTTCGCGACAATCTGCTCTATTGCTTTGCAATCTCAAACACAACCGGTGAAGGAAAGTATTTTGAGCCAGATTTGATTGGTTAATTGGTGCTATTAGTACTGCTGCTGAATTAACAAATTTTTAATCGTTAAGCACTTTGAGGGTGAAATTAGCCGAAGCAGTTTTATATTACAAATATATTAATTTACACTGATTAGTAGTAAATGAATTATAAATACTATGGCGGGTGCCACCACAAAATTCACTGTTTGAGATATAAGCATCAAAAACTTCAAATATCTGGACAGTTAATGAATTTCACAAACAGGATGCAAAGGAGTTTTGTAGTGATTGGCTGCGTTCCTGTCCAAGACTTAAGAGCCTAGTCAAACATTGGTCAACTCTAAGTCAAACCATGCTTCCCAACTTCTTGGAACGCCGACGTCAAGCTCTTCTTTGACAACGCAGTGTTGGCTTCGTTCGCAAATCTTGAGCGCCCGCTGCTCGATCGATAGCGAAGATCGATAGCGAAGTGGCCAGAGAGATCCAGCCAAGATGGATGAATATCTCGATCCGTCACTGCTTTTACCTCATCTGGGCCTTCTTTTGGGCGCTCATCGTGGAAGCCCGCCTCAGCTCCACGGATCTTCTTCTCTCGTTCGATTGCCTCTGCTGCGTCGATTGCCTGCGCTCTTTCCGGTCGAGAACTCTTAGCCGGGGTGATATAGCTCGCGTCGGTTCTCTTTTGGATCTGCAAACGCGAGAGAGAGCTTCATCAGCGATGGGGAGAGGGAAGGCTGAGTGAGCTACGCACCTGTGCGGAACGAAAGGTTTGCCAAAGACAGGCATGGGCCTGGCTAGCGGGATCATCTCTCTTCGAAGAGCTTTCACTAGTTTGCCTTCTTCTACCTGTAATTTGGTAGCAGCACTTGTCAAGAGCTGCAAAGAGAAGGAGAAACGCGCTTATACTTACTCTTCTCGCAGCCTCGAGTTCTTCCCTGATGTGCTTGTAATGATTTTGCTTCTCCATCACCTAGCAGCCATGAATGAGCAAAAATGCAGTGAGCATGTGATTCACATACCTTTTTATCGAATTCTGCCCGCTCTGCCGCACGAGCTTCAGCTCGGAAACAAAACTCTTGGACCTCAGTAAGAGGAGCGCGTGATCGTTCAGGCATAAAAACGAAGTCACTGAAAAACAAAGAAAAAGAACGTGAGATGAAAACGCAAGGGGTGATGAGACTTACAAGACTGGAGCTGGTTGAGCATGGAATTGCCTCATTGCCGCTTCTTCAAGCTCAAGTCTGGCGAGCTCCTCGGCTTTCCTTTGAAGTTCTTCTTCGTGTCTCACAAGGCTTTCAAGTTCAAACGGCTCGGGTCTCGTGCAGTCCTTCGGTTGTGGCTTTGGTGGAATCTACAGCAAAAAGAAGAAGGTGAGGCCAGCCACGGGGAAGTGCATACATACCGCTGGAATGTCCGTAGTGAAAGGAAGAGGATTTGCTTTAGGGACTCTTAAGTTACGCTCCTCTAGTTCTCGCTCAAACAGCTCTTGCATGAACCTCGTTTTGTTTGCTTCTCCACGATGCTGTCAAGAGAATACGGAGATGAGTGCACTAGCAGTTTCTTTCTCAAACCTCTGTCACAAGGTGGAACGGACGAGGTACAGTTGGACCCGCTGGACAATGTGCCTCCTGAGAATGGAGTGAAAGCTAATCAACACCAAGAGCAGCAGAATTACTAGCCTAGTCAAGGCATTGTGTGCTTTACTCACCTTTTCGAGCTTTTCAGTTATAGTAGTATCATGATCATTAGATGGATGTTGACATCGCTCATCAGTAGCAAAATGAAATTCCTACGAAGGTCAGAACCGTGAGAGAAACGACCGTGAAAAAAGTTAATGACAAACTCTTACCACCGGGACTGTAAGTTGGCGCTTTTGACTTCTGAAAATGCCCAGATCGCCTCGGCTTTCAAAGATCTGAAAAAACATGTGAGATGATGAATTTGCAAGCAGTTTCACACCTTCTTGTTCAGAGGACGTGCTTTGAATTTTGGCACCTTTTGTAGTTCCTCTATTTCCATTTCCTCTCTGCTTTTCACCCTGCATAGCAAATGTTAGATACAAATGCATCGATCCAACTAGCGCCTACTTTGTTGGACGTGCTCTGGCAGCTGTATGAAGTTGCGGCTCACGAGGTTCTCTGAGGTCGCCGGGAGCAGACTTCCGTCTCTCATTTACATCTGACACCTGTCATACAAGCCAAATCAAACAAAATTCGAACCATTTCGGTAAAATATGTTCTTACCGAAGCCTCCGATGCAGAACATATGTGTTGCAAGGCACGTTCCGTAGTTCTCAAATGGAACTCCTAAAAATGACATATGGAATTTTGATCTAGTCAAGTTTTACAGTATACCTGGAACTCTGGTTGTTGTGCATTACGTTTTGAGATAGCAGGAACATGAGGAGCTTCAAAAATCTGAGACACAGACGTTATGATATAGAAACTGTGAATACTAGTACAGTACCTTCTTATTCATCGGTCGGGCTTTGAACTTCGGAATTTTTGCCAACATTTCCTCTTCAAGTTCAGCGGTGCTTTTAACTCTGAAACAGTCACCATTGTAGGGTCTGGCAGAAAGAAATTGGTCTACCTTGGGGGCCGAGCTCTATGAGAAGTTTCGAGTTCCGGTTCTTTTGGTACTGTTAGCTTCAGTGCCGACTTTTGATGTTGCAATAAAGAAGTGGACAACTCCTAGTCATACCAAAGCCATAGTTGTTAGCCACGGCACATGCAACCATCAAATTACCTGTTGAGAGTGATTACGAAATCTCTCAGGGGTTTTAATCTGGAACTTTAGAACTTTCTCGGCCAGCGACATGAAAGGCGAACCCGGTTTTCCTCCCTGGAGCAAATAAAAAGGCAATCACCAGATAGTGCTAAACAGTAACATCAGAAGCGAATGCATTACCTGCTTTACACATCCGGTTTCCACCTTTTGTTTCTTGTTTGCGTTTTCATCCGTGCCCATCACCATCTCGATACTCTTTTTCATCTTCTTCACTACAGTATCTCGAGCATATCTAAGAAAATTAAAGACGATCAGTCAGCTCCAGTGAGAATCTCAGAGAATCCATCCATACCTTGTCAAGCTTCGCATTGAATTCTTAGGCGCCGTGAGAGCCTGGCCATGCTTGCTAGCGTTGGAACAAAGCGGCCGCTTAAACGGCGTGGTTGTAGAGGGGCAATCCACAACATTCACAGAGATTTCCTTGAGCGGGCTTGGCTTTGGAACTTCTATCACGGTTGCTGGCATCACTTTGACTGGCGCTGGAGCCATGTTTTCAATGTCGTCCATGGCGCTGCTAGGGACAGCCTCACTGCCATTCGCCTTGTCCGCGTGAGCTGTGGATCTCACCTTAGCATCCGAGAAGAAAAAGAGAGGCAGAGAGATCGAAGGTCACTTACGCGAATCCTCGTAGCCCCTGGCGCTCTCAAACCAGTGCTCCGCCTCGTCAATGTCCATCTTCGACTCGCCGGCGACGAAATCATGGTACCTAGGCGCAGAGAACTCGTATTTCGGATCAAGAACAAACTCCTCGCTCGCCATCGAGCCCGAAATCTCGACGATCCTCACTCACACTCCAGCTCCCCCGATCGATCAGAACAACGGCTACACAAAACCTAGTGAAGATCGCGGCCGCGGACTCTCGAAAGAAGAAGAAGAAGAGATAGGGTTTCTACCCGTTCGACAAAAGCCCCAAGTTAAAAGTTTCAACGGTCATTTCCGTACAATCTCTTTTAGGGTTCTTCACGGCAGTGCCCTAGCTATGGCGGAGGAGGCTTCTCTGGCGCCCCGGAGAGTCGCGGCGCCGCCCAAGCGATTCGTGCGGCAACAGGTACCTGATAGCATTCTCAATGATCCGCGCTTGAGAGCGGCGATCGCCAGGCTTCCGTCCAACTACAATCTGGAGATCCCGAAGACAGTGTGGCGGATCAAGCAGGCAGGGGCGCGTCGCGTCGCGCTCCAGCTCCCAGAGGGCTTGCAGATGTTTGCGCTCCCGCTGTGCGATATCCTGGAAGAATTCGCGGCAGTGGAGGAGTGCTTCGTCCTCGGGGATGTGACTTACGGGGCTTGTTGTATCGACGATCTCACTGCCGCTGCTCTTGGTGCCGATTTCCTCGTCCACTATGGCCATAGCTGCTTGGTTCCGATCGACGTGACACAGGTTCCCAGCCTCTATGTGTTCGTGGACATCCAGATCGACGTCGAGCATATGATCGAGGCTCTTAAGTTCAACTTCGAGGCTGGAAGCCGGCTTGCTCTCTGTGGAACGATCCAGTTCTCTTCGGCGATCCACTCCGCGAGGATGGGGGTGGTGGATTTTTTCTCGGAGGTGGTAGTGCCGCAAGCAAAGCCTCTCTCCGCTGGAGAAGTTTTGGGATGTACAGCGCCGGCTATTTCAAAAGGCTCGGTCGATGCGGCGGTGTTTGTAGCGGATGGAAGGTTCCATCTCGAAGCTTTCATGATCGCAAACCCGGGGCTGAAAGTTTACAGGTATGATCCATACACAAAGGCTTTGAGCAATGAGGAGTATGATCAAGCAGGGATGAGAAAGGCGCGTAGAGCAGCTATAGAACAGGCGCAGAGAGGGAAGAGCTGGGGCGTGATCTTGGGAACTCTAGGCAGGCAAGGGAATCCACAGATACTCCGCCACCTCGAGAACAGGCTAGCCGAGAGAGGGGTCGTCTACAAGGTGTTTCTCATGAGCGAGATGTCCCCGGCCAAGATTGGACTTTTGGAAGAAACCATCGATGCATGGATCCAGATTGCGTGTCCGAGGCTTTCGATCGATTGGGGGGAGGCATACGGTCGTCCGCTGCTCACTCCATACGAGGCGGAAGTTGCTCTGGGTTTCACAAGGCCGTGGTGGAAGAGGTGTTCTCCGGGGAATGAAGGCCATTTGGATTGTTCGTCATCGTGCTGCTCCTGTGGTGACAAAGACGTTCTGGGTGATTATCCTATGGATTACTACGCGAGAGATGGCGGGCCTTGGAACTCGGTCTACAACAGGAAGCCAACCAAGGCGAGATCGTGAGCGGCGACTTTTTCTACGAAACGATGGTACAACAAACTTAGAATCAACGCGATCGTCACGGAATCGTCGTCAGAGAATCGCCAGTTCGTCACTCTCTGGTAAGTTCACCATTTTGTTTTCGCCGGACAGGGTTGTTCTAACGAAATCTGAATCCACAGCTCGACGATCTCTCGGCAAAGTTCACTGGTTACTCGTGCTCCGGTAAATCTTCGTATTTTCCTGCAGGGAGTGACTGGGACGGAGTTTCGGTTTTAACTGCATTGTTGATTTACTACTTATACTGCCGCTAAAATTTTTCCGAAAAATTCAGGGACACTCCAAATCGATCAAAGCATCAAAGTCAAACTTCGGGTACACACGATCCAAATCTTGGAAGAACAGAAGCTGCGATTCCATTTCCATCGAACAAGCAAGGAGAATGGTGCTAAAAGAATCGACATAATCGCACTTAACTAGTGGTATAAGCAGGGATTAG
This sequence comes from Selaginella moellendorffii, assembly GCF_000143415.4. Lineage (NCBI taxonomy): Eukaryota > Viridiplantae > Streptophyta > Lycopodiopsida > Selaginellales > Selaginellaceae > Selaginella > Selaginella moellendorffii. The sequence goes on along the minus strand of NW_003314324.1, from coordinate 295,977 downwards.
CGGCGTGGTGTTTGAAAGTTTCTCACATTATGGCCTGGTCCAAACGAAGTTTTCGAAGTTTCCCCGTTCTTGCCACGTCGGCGTCCTTTATAGTTTTAGGCCGGCCCTTTTGTCAATGGATGCTCCTTGCATTGCGCCATAGGGTTCCCGCTAGCCAGGGGAGGCGGAGGATTGCTCGCAGATAGAAGCGATCGATTTCTTTTTGTTGCCGCAGCTACCAGCGCACGCATCTAGGAAGGGGAAGCGCAAGCGCGCAGCGACCGATCGATCGCTCGCGCTTTCGATCGCATATTTCGCGATATTTCGTGCTCTGCATGCGCCGATCGCGTGTGCGCTACAGGTACCGAGCATCCCGGATCTATCCTTGTTTTTGTTTTGAAATATCTGGCGCCCGGAGCACAGCATCGGCGCTGCTCGGCGCGTCCGTGGATTCTCTGCGGTTGAGAAGCTCTGGAATACCGTTAAGGTGAGTGATTTCGGGCATTTCTCTGGAATTTCTCTCTGGAATCTCTCCTATCTTGCTTGAATTGGATTCTTGCCATGCGCTTTCTTTCTTTGATAGTGATTTATTCTTCTCTCTGAAGGCGATAGTTCCTAGAGGCGCTCGGGCGGGCGAGAATGGGGCAGCCTGCTCCGGAAGATAATGTCATTACATTGCTCGGGATTACTCTCACTGGCAGGCCCCGATGGATCCAGCTCTTGATTTGCTCGGCGGGATTCTTCTTTGGATACACCGTGAACGGCCTTTGTGAGGTGCGTGTGTGGCAATCAGTATCAGTGCTCCCTAGCTAGACCAGAGGCGTTTAGTTCATCATTTTTTTTTCCTGTGCCCTTTTCAAACTTTTTCTCCAAATTTTTGCAGGAGTACGTTTACAATCGCCTCCAATTCAGGTTTGTGAGCATCTTTGTTTGAGGGACTCTTGGCTGATGTTTTTTCTATGTTACAGCTATGGCTGGTACTTCACCTTCGTCCAGGGATTTGTCTACCTCGCGCTGATTTTCTGGCAAGGATTTCGAGTGAAGCATGTCTTGAACCCCTGGAAAACGTACATCAAGCTCTCTGCGGTTCTGATGGGATCTCACGGGCTTACAAAGGGATCGCTCATGTTTCTCAACTATCCAGCGCAGATAATGTTCAAGTCCACCAAGGTTTGGTTCTGGTTTGTTTTTCTTTGTTAGCTGCTTACGTGGGCGTGACACAAGCAGGTTCTACCGGTGATGATAATGGGCGCTTTTATTCCTGGCTTACGACGAAAATATTCATTCCAGGAGTATGTGTCGGCAGTGATGCTCGTTGTTGGACTCGTGATATTCACGCTGGCGGACGCTCACACTTCCCCCAACTTTCACATCTTTGGAGTGATCATGGTAGTGGGAGCCCTCGTGTTGGACTCATTCCTGGGCAACTTGCAAGAAGCGATTTTTACCATGAACCCAGCAACGTCACAGGTACATTCACCTCGCAAGATAAATATTATAATGCTGGTGCCTTCCAGATGGAGATGTTATTCTGCTCGACAGCAGTGGGCCTTCCATTCTTGATCCCGCCGATGGTTTTGACTGGCGAGGTCTTCAGAGCTTGGACCTCATGCTACAATGTAAGCACTAGTAACTGTGTTCCTCCAAAACTCTAAAGCTTTGTTACTTGGGCAGCATCCATATGTTTACCTGGTCCTTGTGTTTGAAGCGATGGCAACGTTTATAGGCCAACTCTCCGTCCTCTCCCTCATTGCCCTCTTTGGAGCTGCCACCACCGCCATGGTAAGTCACGCTCTCCATTTCACATATTCGTTTACACTATAGCTGGAATCGTTATCTCAGGTGACCACAGCGAGAAAGGCAGTGACTCTCTTGCTATCATACGTGATCTTCACGAAGCCAATGACCGAGCAGCACGTAACGGGGCTGCTGCTAATCGCCATGGGAATCATCTTAAAGATGCTCCCGGAATCGTCCTCTAGCGCGCCCCCGCCAAAGCCGTCACCTCAGCGTCCCTACACAAAAGTCTCCCAGCACGAAGTAGAAGACGGCCGAGAATTTGACGAGAGACGAGTGTCGGAAAACGTGTGACAAAGAGACACGCGCAAGAGAACTAACAAAGAGACAACGAGGACGACCGGGTCACGCAGGAAGCTCGTGTACAAATTGGAGATGGTGGCCGGGTGAATAATGCTGGTGGATGGCGTGAGGGAGATTCTTTGATTTTTGAAGGCTTGTAGTGTCAAGAATATACCCAGAATAACCAAGTATATTCTAAAATGCAGTATACTTATTGTGATCAAGCAAATTATTAAGCTTAAATTTTTCGTTTCATTAGTTTGTAGGCCCTGGAATCAAGAACTCCTCAATAATGTAGATGAGCTTAAACACTGCCTTTATGTGAGCATTTCCCCAATGCTGAATGTGCTAATGATTGTAGGCCATGTATGTGTAAAAGTTTTAAAGTTCTTCCCAATGATTAATTGAAATTAACACTCACCCCATAGTTGCCAATTCCCAGCCAACTTTGACAATAGTGATGGCCTGGCTGAAGCTTTGGAAAACAATGGAAGTGGATGTATTTTTGTACTTAGAGAGCTTCTTCAACTTTTGAGTAGAAATTTAATTTAATTCTAAAACATTTTTAGAAAAATATCTCAAAACTCAATTTTGCCATCACAATAACTAATTGTTGTATCTTAGAATTTGGATTATCATTTATATTTCTTACCTCTATCTTTATAAAAACCATTTGCAAGCATTTAATTCAAAACTGCAAAATCTTGAATTACATTATATTACAATACTTAATAGTTATTTTTTTAATTTTAGATATCCTCCTAATGTTGAATTTTTGACTCATGTTGAAATCAAATTTACCATTATCATTGTCTATAACTCATTTTTATAATTTACAAAAAATTTAGGGCAAAAAATTTTATTTATAATTTTTATAATTTAATTTTTTAAACTATCTGTTTACATTTTATTATATAAAAATTACCAAAACTTGAAGCTGTGACTCATCAGCATCAGATCGATCTTTCTATGACCTTTTTGTTAATTAAAAAAAAAGGTAAAAAGTCTTAACACAGTAATTAAAACTATTAACTCTACTTTTACCCTAGTTGTTACCATTTTTAAATTCGGTTGCAAAGCCCAAGAAAACACTTTTTCTAAAGTGCAGGAGCTCCTTGAAATAACTTATAATTTTTATATATATTTTTTTTATTTTCATATTTATTATTAAAACACTTTAAATTTAAAATAAGTTAAAAATTAAAAATTTAACCCTAAAATCTTTCTAAATTATAATAATGAGTTATAAAAAATGATGGTGATAAATCTGATTTTGAAGTGTTTTTTAACTAAAATTTTGGGGATCTTAAGGCTTTGGCATGTTATTATATACAGTTATATTTAAGTTTAAAAATGTCTTTTATATCTATATATATAATTTAAAGTATTACTATCTCAAATAAAATAAAAATTCTAGTGGCAGTAATCATAATAGATCAGAATATTTCATTTTTTCTTATGTATTAGAAAGTTTTTTAAATTTTATTTGATTATATATAATTTAATCAATATTTTTGTTTCTACATATTAAAGAAAAAGTGCAAGTGAGTTATATTAATAGCTACACAAGAAAATAGTTATAGAAGTATTTAATAAAACTTAATACAATAAAAAATTAATAAATAGATTTAGTGTGCATGTAAATATATTTTATAAACATTAGTTCAAACAATGCAAAATATTTACTTTTCTTATAAATTATTTATAATTAAAATTTTATTAGATAATATTTTTAAATAAATGATACAAAAAGCTACAGTGTTATTTAAATATTTTAATTATTGTACATAATAAATATATGTAATTTTCTATATTAGTTTTTTATGAATAAAGTGATTTTATTTTTAAATTAATTTTTTCCATTTTAAAAATAAAAATTTATAAAGTTTTAAAAGATCCTATATAAAAAGATTCTAAGCAAGGTTGATCTTGACTATTCAGCAATGTATGTTTAAATATAATGCCCAAAAATTTTAGTAACATATGTGTTAATTAGTTTAGTGAAGTGCCATATATTTTCTACAATAGTGAAATTTCTAATACTTAACTATTTTGTGGAAAATATAAGTAAAGAGTTGTGCAATATAAAATTATGCCAAATCAGGCATTATTGTTTAACTATTTTAAAATTTACATTCAATAAAATAGTAATTTACATTTTATAGCATAAATTAAATTTTTTTTAGAATGTTTCATGAACGGAGCTTTATAACTATATTCAAGAATGATTGGTATCCTAATGAAATGCAATTAGAATTAACAATAATTATAATTTTTTAAGAGAAGTTTAAATAATTTTTTAGAGGTTTTTCTATTAAAACATTACAGTTAATTAATATTAATACTATTACTCATAGTAAAGTTTAATCAATAATATTTTATTAATATCTTTTGTTTTGATTTAACAAGAATAGGTTTTTCGTACATGTTAGTACGGACAGAAGCAGGGTTCTTGAGCAACTAGGTAGGGCAGAAGAGAATGGGGAGCCGCGGCCGTCCTGGTCAGCTGCGCGTCCAAGCCTGCTTCAAATGCAAGAGGTAAGCGTTCGATCGATCGCTCCAGCGCCAGGTTTCAAAGACTTGATCTTCCAGAAAGGGGCATATGGCGTGGGAGTGTGAAGAGGGCGTGATTTGTAGCAAATGTAAAGAGAAAGGGCATCACCAGCGAAACTGCAAGAACGTTACCTGTCACAAGTAAGCATCCTTTTCCTCGTTTCGCTCATTCTCCAATGGTTCTCCCTCTCTCAGGTGTAAGAGGAAGGGCCATACCTCGAATTTCTGCAATGATCCAGACGTAAGGGTGAGTGATCTTCATTCTTTCGTCCTCGATCTTCCTTTTTCTCGTGGATAGTTGCTGATTAGACGTCGCAGAATCACATTTACAGGCAAGGGAAGCGGAGAAGATGGAACTGCAGCTCCAACTCCAGCTCAAGCTAAGGGAGAAGCGAAAGAGCTCGCAGCAGCGCAAGAGCGACGTTGTCAGTCTCTGGGATGGACTTGGAGATGGCAAGAAAAAGAGGAAATCGTCCGGGGATGGTGTTGCTACCGCGATCGCTCCACCCAAGACGAGGAGGACGACGAGTGTGGCAGCTCCCAAGATCATCGCTCCCGAGCAGGAGAGCAAGAGCAGAGATTTTGGCCAAGAACTCAAAGCTGATCTCCAGCCCAGTTTGGTTTGCTACGATTTTGACGACGAGAGTGATTCTCCGGAGTAAGTAAATGCGCTCTTTTTTCCTGCTGTTTTGTCTCGGGGAAATTTACAGTGATTTTCTTTCTTACTTTGCATTCCTTGTATATAAAAAAGTGGTATGTACGGAGTATTTATTCTGTATGCTTTTGAAATAAAAATATTCGGTTTCTGGGATATTCGTTTTATGGTCAAGCATATGCTTTTTCTTGCTCGCGCGAAAATGGAGAGAGATAGATGAGGCTTCTCTTCCGCCGCTCGCGAGGAGCACGAAAGCGATCGCCAAGAGCTACTCCAGACGCGCCGCCGGATCCGCCATCGCGGAGCATTGGCCTGGACGAGGAAGATCGTCTTGGGTTCCTCCTGCGATCATGCCAGAGCCCCAGAGATCTTCCCCGCGGCCAGGAGCTGGAGCGAGAGATCTCGGCCAGCGGCTCCCACCGCCACAGCACTTACCTCGCCAATCTCCTCATCCAGATGTACGCCAAGTGCGGCCGCGTCGATCAGGCGCGCCGGATCTTCGATGGCATCGCCGCCAAGAACAGCTTCTCTCACAATCTCATGCTCAGGGCCTACGCGCAGAGCGATGGCATCGAAGAGATGGAGCGCGTCTTTGCGAAGATTGGAAACGGGAATTCCGTGGGCTGGAACACGATGATCGCAGCATATGCCAGAACCGGGCATCTGGATCTTGCGAGAGCTTTGTTCGATCGGATGGAGAACCGGGACAGCGTAACGTGGAACGCGATCGTCACGGGCTACGCGAGGCACGGGAAACTCACAGAGGCCAAGATATTGTTCGATGAGATGATCGATCCGGGCGTTGTGGCTTACACCGCAATGATCCAAGCGTATTCCCAAGCCGGGCACTTGCGTGGCGCGAAGAAGCTCTTCGATTCCATGCCGCTGGGGAGGAACTCCATGGCATGGGTGACAATGCTCCAGGGATTCGTGGAGTGCGGCGAGATGGCGGATGCTTGGAGCTTGTTTTTGAAGATCCCCCAGCGGGGAGTGGTGGCGGAGAGCATCGCGATCACAGCGGCAGTGGCGGGCGGAGATCTGGATCGAGCGAAGCGCGTGTTCTTGGCGATGCCCGAGAGGAATCTGGTGGCCTGGACGACGATGCTGGGCGGGTTTGCGCAGGGGCTGAGTCTCCGTGGCGCCAAGAGACTCTTCGATCGGATGCCCGCCTGGGGCGTCGCGAGCTTCAACACGCTGCTGGTGGCGATGGCGCAGTCCGGGCGGATCGAGCAGAGTTTGGTACTCTTCTCGGGCTTCCCGGAGCGTGATCTCGTCTCGTGGACGGCGATGGTGGCGGCGTATGCCCACTCGGGGTATGGCCAGCGAGCTCTTGAGCTCTTCCGGGCTATGATGGCCGAGGGGCATCACCCCGACGCCATCGCCTTCGTGAGCGTGCTCAACGCGTGCAGCCACATTGGGATTGTGGAGGAGGGCGTGCGCTGCTTCATGGCGATGGTGGCGGACTTTGGAATCGCCCCGTGGCGCGACCACTTCTCCGCCATGGTGGATCTCTTCTCGCGAGCCGGGCAGCTCCAAAACGCGCGGGATCTCATCGAGACGATGCCGTTCCTGCCCGACTCGATCGCCTGGGGCGCGCTGCTGGCAGGCGCCAGGACCCATCGCCGCCTGGAGTTCGCGGAGCTGGCGTCGGCGCGGGTGGCGGAGCTCGACCCGGAGCGCTCGGCGGCGCCGCTGGTGGCGCTGGCTGGGATGTACTCCGCCGCCGGGCGGGCCAGCGACGCCGCCAGGATCCGCGACGTGATCCGCGAGAGGGGGCTGAGCAAGCTCGCGGGATTGAGCTGCGTGGAGATTGGAAGGAGCCTCCACCGCTTCGCCGCCAGCGATTCGAGCCACCCGAGAAACGAGGAGATCCGCGCGGAGCTGGAGAGGATCCATGAGCTGATGCGCGAGGAGGGATACGCGGCGGATGCGGAGGTGGCGAGCGAGGCGCTCAAGCTCCACAGCGAGAGGATGGCGGTGGCGCTGGCTCTGATCGAGGAGCCGTGCTCGCGGGAAACTATCCGGGTGATGAAGAACCTGAGAGTGTGCTGCGATTGCCACACTGCTTTGAAGCTCATGGCGAAGATCTCCCAGCGGCGGATCGTGGTGAGGGACACCAGCCGCTTCCACCACTTCGATCGAGATGGGAGCTGCTCTTGCGGAGATTATTGGTAGTAAGATTCCCTTGCCACCTTTTTGCTCAAACTTTTGTTAGTAAATTAACTTTCTTGGTGATAAGCCTACCGCTAAGTGTTCCAGGGTGGTGCACTGCCCATTCTTCAATAAACCTACAGAGTCTGAGCAAGGACAGCCGAATCAAGTAGTGTCATTGAACAATTGGGACTAGACAGCAGCACCATCGTTTAGTTAAAATCTTGTTGGATTCTGAGAGCGGGAGGAGCAAATCCGAGGCCAGCAGGACAAACGGGCAGCCTGCTACGCACGACGCTTTCTACGCCACTTTCGTCTCCTCGTGTAAGACCCTCATCACCAGGCAAGGAGCCTTCTTCCCCACCAGACCTTGATGAGGAAGCTTGGGACGAGTACCAATCGTCCCCATCACCAGCCCCTCCTCCACCCATCTCAGTTTCTACTCCTCCAAGAATGAGTGGCACTGGCGGATCCAGAGGTGGACCACCACCGCTGCCCCTGCCAATGCCTCCTCTGCCAGGAAGGCGTTTTACACACATGAGGTATCCTTCTTTCGCCCATTGCGGGCAATGATGTGGACACACATCTCAATTCCTTTGAGACTGTTGGCATCACCAACCAAGAAGCCGATGAAGCCAATCGCCTTTGGTTCTTCCCTGCTACTCCAAGACGCTGCTCTGGAGTGGTATCTCCAAGCCCAGCATTCTGCACCAGCCAGTATTGCGACCTGGGACCTGCTTCGATCAGCCTTTCTCACTGCTTTTTGGCCTGTGGGATTCGCACAGCAAGTTAGTGAGGAACTTAACTACATTCGATTGCTGCCAAACGAAAGCTTACAAAGTTTTATCATCCGGTTTCAGTGACTAGTTGCTAAAAAGGACCCTCCTCCCAGCAAGGATGATCAGGTTTGCTTCTTCATGAACAGCCTGCCTCCCGAATTGGCTTTCTTCACGAAGGGCCAGACTCCCACAACACTTGCTGAGGCTATTTCCACAGCTTCCAGTCGGGAGCAAGCCCACGTGAGTATGGCTCACTTCCAACAGCCTTTCTACTCTGTTCCTTCAGTGCTTGGTGGTCCTCCAGTGATTCCGCCAACCTTTCCTCCCTGCAAACATCAGCAGCGTCACAGCGTCATCAGCCAGCGTCACAGGAGTTTTCTTTGGCTTTGCTTTGTTATCCTTTGCTTACTGATTTAGTGAGTTTATTTTTTCCTGGAACCGTCGATTACAGCTGCCTCTAGCAACATGTACTTCCTGCCGTGGCTACTTCCTCTCAACTCTGCCACAGTCACAAAAAATCTCCAAAGTATGTGATGACTTGAAAACACTCACCAAAAAAATGTCCGAGCTTCAGCTTAACTGGATTCGAGGAGTTTAGACACCGCCTCAACCCATTACTGAACGTGAGAATATCTGGTGTACTTGTTGCAAGGGATATGGACATTATCCCAGCAAATGCCCAAGTCTTGCACCAGCTTGAGTTAAGTGCCAGCACTGTAGACGAAATAATAACAGGTCAGAGCACTACATGTATAAACCCGGTACCTCGGCTCAGCCAGCTCCTCACATGCCTGCATGTCCCAGCTACCACGTCCAGCCCCAGCTCCTTCAAGATCTATCGCCACCTCTGGTTCTACAAGGTTATACACCCGATCTAGTACCCATTTATGCAGCAGCTCCAGCACGAACGAGTAATGGACCTGGAAGGGGTCAAGCTCGATGTCCAATCATCTGCTTTTGTTGCCAACAGCCTGGCCATATCACTCCCAGAGTATCCGAATGCATAAGCACCAATTGAGTACCAGCCCATCTGCGGCATCTGTAACATGCAAGGTCTCCATGCCCAAGACAACTGCCTCACCATCTCATCTGCTCCAAAAAATAACCCAGTAATCGACACAGTAAGTCGTCCAGCCCTGCTATAGCACGATTCCTGCCCTTGCCGTGGCCCATGCGGCTCAAACTGCACCCAGTTCCTCCCTACAGCTACTCAAATGCCAAGCATGGCATCTAGCTGCAAAAGCACAGCCCACCCATGCTGTTCCTGCCTTTGTTCCAAGTGCGTACCCTAATGCGGCAGTTACTCCAAGATTTGCAATCCAGTTTGAAGCGGTTCCCTCTCCCCCCTCACGAGACCCTAATTCTGGAAATGCCACCTCATCCCACTGCGCTTCACCTAGGGATCAAGGGGATTCGGTTAGCACCGACAAGAAAAAGAAATATTACTATATTCTCAATCTGGAAACACGTCTGTACGACATTTTGGGGGATCTGGAGCACCAAAAGCCACAAATTTCTTTTAGCCAACTTTTACATGCCGCTCCAGAGCTCCACAAGGTGGTTTCCTCTGCTCTCCATAGGCATTGAGAAATTGTTCTGAACAGTGCATGGCCCCTTGTCATCGACATGTCTGCTCCCACAATTAATGTGGACATTTCATGTAAGCAGCCCACCTTATAGTTGCTTACCAGATCTCACTTTACCTACCAATTACATCAACCATGTTGTTCTTTCCAGACTTCAGATCATGCTATTCTTGATCAGCCTGCTCCAGTCAATATTGGCAGAGAAGGAGAACAACACACTATTTAATTGGCAAGTAAGGTGACATCTGCTAGGCTGCTTAGTGGATGGCCACGAATGTCCACATTAATTGTGGGAGCAGACATGTTGACAAAGAGGGGCCACACGCTGTTCACAACAATTTCTCGATGCCCACAGTGAGCAGAGGAAACTACCTTGCAGAGCTCTGGAGCAGCATGTAGATGCTGGCTAAAAGAAATTTGTGGCTTTTGGTGCTCCAGATCCCCCAAAATATCGTACCGACGTGTCTCCAGATTGAGAACATGGCGATATTTCTTTTTCTTGTCGGTGCTATCCTCTTGATCCCTGGTCTCACGAGGGCGAGGGCGGAGAGAGAAGTGCTTCAAACTGGATTGGAGTAACTGCTGCATTAGGGTACACGCTTGGAACAAAGGCAGGAGCCGTATGGGTGGGCTATGGTTTTGCAGCTTGACGTTTGAGTAGTTGTAGGGCCATTGCGTGTGCAGTTTGAGCCACATGGGCCATGGCGAGGGCAGGAATCATGCCATAGCAGGGCTGGACGACTTGTGTGTCAATCACCGGGTTAGTTTTTGGAGCAGTGGAATGTCATGGAGGATTGCCTTGGCTGCCTTGATCACGACGAAGACAGTGAGGGTAGTTGTCTTGGGCATGGAGACCTTGCATGTTACAAATGCTGCAGATGGGCTGGTACTCAACTAGTGCTCATGCATTCAGACACTTGGGAGTGATATGGCTACCTGGAATACACAATACAAAAGAAGTAAATCCCTCGCACGATAGAAAACCAACCTTGGTGATTTTTCAAGATAATAGTGTTGCTTCCAGTAGTGCTTCTCCGCTCAATCACTATCGTCTTGCCATAGGGCAGATGATTGGATGTGGGGCTTGACCCCTTCCAGGTACATTACTTGTTTGTGCTGGAGCTGCTACATAAATGGGTACAGAGGTGGTGATGGATCTTGAAGGAGCTGGGGCTGGATGTGGTAGATGTGACGTGCAGGCATGCAAAGACCTGGCTGAGCTGAGGTACCGGTTTATACATGCAGTGCTCTAATCTGTAATTATTTCGTCTGCAGTGCTAGCATTTAACTTGAGCTGGTGTAGGACTTGGGCATCTGTTAAGATAATGTCCATATCCCTTGCAATGAATACACTAGATATTCTAACGTTCAGTAATGGGTTGAGGTGGTGTCTGGACTTCTCAAATCCAGTTAAGCTGAAACTCAGACATTTTCTTGGTGAGTGTTTCTAAGTCATCATATACTTTGGAGGTTTCTTGTGACTTTGGCAGAGTTGAAGAGGAAGTAGCCATGGCAGGAAGTACATGCTGCTGGAGGTGGCAGTAATCAATGGTTCCAGGAAAAGGTAAGCTTGCTGGATCAGTGAGTGAAGGATGTGCTTGTGATGCTGCTGATGTTTGCAGGGAGGGAAAGGTTGGCAGAATCACTAGAAGACCACAAAGCACTAAAGGAATGGAGTAGAAAGGCTGCTGGAAGCGAGCCATGCTCACGCAGGCTTGCTCCCAACTGAAAGCCATGAAAATAGCCTCAGCAAGTGTTGTGGGAGTCTGGCCCTTCGTGAAGAAAGCCAATTTGGGAGGCAGGCCATTCGTAAAGAAGTGAACCTGATCGTCCTCGCTGGGAGGAGGGTCCTTTTTAGCAACTAGTCGCAGAAACCAGATGATAAAACTTTGTAAGCTTTCGTTTGGCAACAATCAAATGTAGTTAAGTTCCTCACTAACTTGCTGTGTGAATCCCATGGGCCAGAAAGCAGCGAGAAAGGCTGAGTGAAGCAGGTCCCAAGTCGCAATACTGGCTGGTGCAGAACACTGAACTTGGAAATACCACTCCAGAGCAGCATCTTGGAGTGTAGCAGAGAAGAACCAAAGGCAATCAGCTCTTCTTGGTTGGCGATGCCAACAGTCTCAAAGGAATTGAGATGTGCGTCTGTATCATTGCCTGCGATGGGCGAGAAAGAAGGATACCTCATGCATGTAAAATGCCTTCCTGGCAGAGGAGGAATTGGCGGCGGCGGCAGTGGTGGTCCACCTCCGGATCCACCAGCACCACTCATTCTTGTAGGAGTAGAAACTAAGATGGGTGGAGGAGGGGCTGGTGGTGGGGATGATTGGTATCCTCGTCAAGGTCTGGTGGGGAAGAAGGCTCCTAGCTTGGTAATGAGGGTCTTATGTGAGGAGATGAAAGTGGCGTAGAAAGCGCCTGACGTCATGTGTAGTGGGCTGCCCCCTCGTCCTGCTGGCATCGGATTTTGCTCCTCCCACTCTCAGAATCCAGCAAGATTTTAACTAAATGATCGTGCTGCTGTCTAGTTCAATGAGACTACTTGGTTCAGCTCTCCTTGCTCGATCTCTGTATGTTTATTGAAGAATGGGTTTGGGCAGTGCACCACTGAAAACTATGGCATGCAATTCATAAAAAGGTGAGTTTTACTGTGGTAGATTTCACTCACAATACAGTGTGCATGTGGCAGTTTTCTATTGGTTCAGCATTAAATGTCATTTGGATGCCTCATGGATGCCCCATGGATCTTAGCCGATGGGTCAATGATGTCCCCATAATATGAACAATGTGTTACACATAGATGCCACATGACCCCATGACATGGGGATTCATCAGGTCATAAGGTTTAGGAGACACTTCCCTGCCTTAGCGCCTTGCTTTAGTGCTCTGTTATTCGGCATGTTTCTTGGTAGTAGATGTGCAAGGTAATTTGGTTTGCTATGAGTGGTTTGAAATGTTTTTGTAGGCAATGTTGGAAGTGGCTTTGATTTACTACTCGATTGTTCTTTATGGACTTTCAAGTTCCTACCATGAGTATAGTTCCCTCTCTAGTTTACTTCAAATTTGTGTCACTGAAACCTTTTCTTCCAAGTTTATTGGAAGACGTGGAGGAAGATGAGGTGGATGGCCTTCCATCCAATTTTAGTGATTTAGATTGTGGTTCCAGTATGGATAGTGACAACAATGCTCTCCTAGAGGTTTGCTTAGTTTCCAGCCTCCTAGATTCATGATTTACATGTTTCTAGGCCTTCTATAATTTTTTGCAATCGAGGGGATTTGGTAGTCCAGCTACATTTGGCACTTGGATGCACTTGAAGATCCTCGAGACTAAGACTACTGCTTACCTCGCATGCTATCTTAAAATTTCCAAGCCAACACTGTACAAATACATGCGGCTTGTCGATCCAAATTGGAGAGGTGTATATTACAAAGTACCACCCGAAGAGGTACTTCATCACATTCGAACTAACAATGCCATGAATCGAGGTGGCACAAACTAGGGGATTATCAATTCCCGATCTAGCTATCGAACTGGAGGATACCGATTTAGCCGACGCTAAATTCGTGAGGCTTTAGCCACTCACAATCCAAGTAGACTGGAACAAAGGCACATGACAAGGATTCGACGATGGATTTACAGGAACAAGGAGGCTTATGCACTTTGCCATATGAATTGTGAGTATTCTTTCATTTTTGCTTTTTTGTAAGCACATGTGGTAACATGTTTATTGTAGCATATTGCAAGCTTGTAAGCTATGGTTTCTATGTACATGCCATTATTTGTGGGGCAACTCATTATATTGTAGCTTGTGAGCTAGCTACCTCCAAATAATCCTATGCAATATTTAACACATATGCACAAGCTATTCGTCGATTTAGAAGGCCCAAGTGCATCTGGAGTGACAATGCTCCAGAGCACAATGAGGCTGAGAAGGACATGATCCACTGTTAGGGTCTTGAAGCTAAGAGCTTCATACGTGGGACATCAACACGTAATTAGGTACTCACAGTGTTAGAGTTTTTCCAAATAAGGACTCATAGGACTAAATCAAATTTGTTTTACAGCACATAGAGCATTTGTGGAGAGAGCTCTTTGAGTGCGGGTTTTATAAGCACTTTTTTGAGTCTATGGAAGATATAGGAATTCTCGATGTATCTAATCTATGGCACAACCAGAGTCTACATTGTGTCTTTGCTCTGTACCTCAAGAAGGATATTTCATACTGGGTTGCAACCTAGAACCTCCATGAGGTCCGTCCGTATCGATGTGGTGATTACTTCAGACCATCTCATGTTCTTGCAAACTTATTTCAACCGATGGAATGAGAGCTTGAGTAACAATTTTAGTAATGTTACAGAATTTCTGATAAAATGTGCTTTTGTAGGATTATGCTGACTATTGGTGGAAAAGATATTGAAGACCTTCCGGGACTATTTCTCTCTAATCTGGAAGGTGCAACTTTGTCAGAGGTAATTTTTAGAGCAAGAATACAACAATTTCTTTAAATCTATTTTATTGTGCTTGGCTACCTTACAGGCTCTTGGCACTGTTCGAAACTAGGCATTTTTTATGCATCGGGAGGGACTCAACTTAGACGAGCAATATCTACTTCATTTGGATCTAACAATGGAATGTGCAATGGCTGATGTTGCGGGTGTAGATCTACCACTTTACATCGAGAGTGCCTTGCCTACAGCAACACCAGTGAAGCGACGAGCTTTGGAAAAATTATACTTGGCCATACTCGAAAAAAATTGAGTGTTCTTTAGTGTACATTTCAAATTTAAATTCAATTCCTGATTTGTTCAATTTTAGGGTTCCCATGTTTGGGATTAGGGTTTTCACCCAGTCCCACCCATATTAATTGTGCCTTGGATATGGGGCAATTTCATTTTATGACATGATTTTGTCGATGGTTCGTTCGTTCTTCCAATCGATTCGTGTCATCTAACCAGAGGCAAGGCTTCTAGTGCACACTCCCCCGATTGCAGGACCACCCCCAAGCGAGAGCACCACAGCTGTGATGGTGGGTAGCTTCTCCTCGATCAGGTTTGCATAACTAGTCCTTTGTGGTTTCTAGGCTCGAAGCAAGAATGCTGCACGCCTCAACAGTAGTAGATACTATGCAGGAAACACCTCACAAGCACGCAGCTAAGCACTCGATGTTCCACAATCGGTACAGCCAACAATCCCACAAGACACATGCTAGCCACTTGATTTTCCAAGCTCCGCAGCAGGGACATCAACTCCAACAACATCCCATCCACAGCTCCTGACTACATTTGAGCAAGCAGAGTGCCGCCTAACATTGCATACATTGCAACATATGCAGAACCTTCAGCATGTTTCATTGTCCTCGCCTTCCTTGGAAAGTAGCAGCCTGAGCATTCCAAATGAGCAAGTCCGGACGTCTCATGCCCACGGTGTTGTCCAATCTGGAACGCTGCCACCAACACCAACTACAGGACGTGCTCACGAAACCCTATATAGTGCCACTGCTACCAGCCCCGCAACTCCACTAACTGCTACAACTCTCACAACTCCATCTACCGGTACAAGTGCCAGTACCTGGCCATCTACCTCATGAAGCAACAAGCAGTCTAGCTTGGTAAATTTTTCATTTGTACCCATTTTTTTTTCCATGTGTTTTTCTGCATAGGGTGAGTTGACAATGCCGCCACACTAGCGAGCTTATAGTTCCCCATCAGCATTCCACAACTACTCCCAAGGATCGACATCATCATCTAGTGGAGCTTCGACATCCAGATATGTTCAAGCTGACCCTCAAGGTGGGCTGCCATGTAAGCCACAGGTATAACATGACCCCATGCACTCTTCATTTTTTTCTTCTTTGGATTTGTTTAACTCATTTTTGTTTCACTGTGCTAGACTCTCTCACCACTTGTGGCTGCAGTGCACACCTATGCCGATAACAATTGGCAGTCCTTATCTTGTCGTCGTGGACGTCGTGGCAGTTGATCCAAAGTCATTGGTGGGATGTCGTCTACAACACCCTTGGTCCCTCGGCCGTTCACCACAGTTCTTGTCACCAAGTGGATTGCAATCCTGAAGACTTGTCATGTACACTTGTATGGGCGGAAAAGAGAGCCATCTGTGAAGGTGACAGAACTTGACGAGCTGGCAGTGGGCCTCCCAGAGTGTCTCATATGGGGTGGCTTATACTCCAGTATTCCTTTCCAACCCGGCACAGCCCAACATGTGATTCTACTATCACTCCAAGCCTCAGGAATCCAACCTTCATCCATGACCAACCCAGGAGCATTTATCTAGCTTGCAAGGAAGTCCAATGGTGGTGAGGCCTATGCCGAGTCTGCAAAATTTGGCCTCAGCTCTATTCGGCCTTGCTACTGGCCTCCTCAAACATCATGGGGAGACATCATGGGGAGCTATAGCAAACAAGGCCAATGACAATCAGGCAATAGTAATATACCTATACAATGTTATGGAGCATCTTACTGACAAACATTGCCTAAGTTATCAAAAGCAAGCCTGAGCACTCGAGGAGAAGGATGTTTGTGAATGTAAGTCATTTTTTTTCTTAAGTTCCCTCCTCACAAATATATGTTGTGGTCTTTGCAGTTGTAGCTGCAACAAATACCTTGACTGCAAATGATGATCCAAGGCCAACCACATAGGAACTAAACCCTTACGAGAATAATGAAGAAGAAGACTTTGCGGATGAAGAGGACATTCTTCTATTACCAAAAGAAACTCTCCCCACATAAGACAATATGGACATTAGCGGAGTCGAAGAACAAGGTGATGGTGGGGATGAACCACACCAAGGATCTCCGGAGACATCCTTGTCACCAGAGATAGTGGCTCCAGGCCATGCGACCAGTAAGAAACATTAACATAAATAAATATTTTTTTCATTTTCTAATTTCTAAGTGTAGATAAGCCAATGGTAGTGTATGACAGTGATGGTAGAGGCCTTGAAGACCATGGTGTGCCTCCACCCCCCTTTCTAGAGGGAAGTAGCTCCACTCCGTTTACTCTTATGGAGTTGCTTAACAACTTTTCTACAGTAGAGTAAGATAATTGAAAATTGTGCCATTCAAAATTGAACTAATGTTTGCATGTAGATTGTTGGAGCGTCAACAAAGATGGATTGATGCCACCAATGCATTTAATGAAGCTGTTTAGTTAACCACTCAGGATAGTGCTAACTTCATCATGCTGCAGCATGAGGAGGTTTCTACCTTATAGGATACCACCACAACCCTTGAGGTGAGGGCACAGGGGGATGCTAAAGTTCTCTCATAGGTGCAGTGGCTGAAACACAAGCTTCTTGGTTGCTTTGGCGTGGAGAGCACAAGTGATGAGGAGATGCTAGACGCTATTGCTAGACACTTTGAATTCCATTGGGTTGGCGGTGAAATATTTCTGCGGCGCGTGCTTTTCAACCAAGCCATGCCTCATTGGCAAGATTGGGAGAGTGTTCTCCTTAAGCTTGGCCTTTCAGAAGCACAGTACGAGGATGTGTTTTGTGACAACACAATCTAACAACTCCTTGCTGAAGTAAGTATTAATGTGCCTCCTTCAATTCTTGAGTCCACAATAGCATGGTTCATTGAGAAGAAGTATGTGTATCTATTTCTTAGCACTTAGTACCATCTTATGGTTTTGTGCAGGGACCTACGTAGGAATTGGGCAGTTGCACAACAATGGAGAGAACTATCTGACACTGCTGAAACACTGTATTGTAAGTTCTCTTGTTTTTGCATCGAGAAGGCCATGCTTCGGCCATATAGACTTGCTCATACACGTTTGAGGCTGTTTCGCATTCTGGTAAGCAATGGATTTCCTATGAATTGGAGTTACCTCACTTGTCCTTCTAGATTGCACCAAACAATGAATTTAGTTGTTTCCAATTCGCCTTCAATACTAATCTCCGCATACCGAATTACAAAGTGGTCTATGAGTATGAGATTGGAGGAGCTTTGGTATGGGAGGAATCCACAATAGATGTAGGTGGGCCACATGCAAAAGCCATTAGGGAGGCTGTTCGCCAGATTCCAGGATTGGTAAGTCTAATTTTCACTTGGCTCACTAAAGTAACTTTGTGTTATAGATGCATGGACTATTTGTGCTTAGGGAAGGAGCCACATATTGGCATCCCAGGATGCCAGTGCATCCTAGGATGTTGCGACAAGAAGAGCGGGATGTGGTAAGTTAAGTTTAAAGCACAAGTTTTATATGCTCCTCATTTCTATATGCACAAGCTATCTTTGTGGGATGGTTGCTATTCCAAGTGTTCGAATGTAATGCACAGGTATCTTGCGGGTGTACAATTGCAACATTGGCAATTGCAGTTGGAGAGGTTCCAAACAAAGATGACCGACGACTTGCCCGAGGAGGACTATATGAGATGGATCTCAAGGCATGCGCGCCGCATATTTGGAATGCACTCAACCAATTGCAAGGTGCATCAAGCCTAAAAGAGGAGGGTGATCGGCACAAGTCTGTGGATTCCATCCTAGAGAACCCTGCAATTACTGACTACAATGCGGTGCTTGAGTCTAGACTCACCGAACTTGGTGAAGGTTATGAGCAGGCTGTGGAGGCATGCGTGGCTGCGATGGTTTGGCATTATTTATTCATTAAGCCAAACGTAGTGGGAGACTTACTCCGAGATGGCTTCCAACACTCAATGCACATGGAAGCTCGTCAGAGGCCTTACAAGAGTCCAGCATTGCTAGGTGGGCTTTCACTCATTGGGACAGATGCTTTGTTATAGGTCTTTTGGGTAAGGACGATCATTCCTCCCGTGGAGTTCATCAACTGCCTGATCTTTGATCAAGACTTTGGAGAGAACTTCCGCAGTTAGATTGTGGACATCATTCGAGGTAACTATTTACTTTCACAAACAACTAAAACTCTTGTATATTTGAACATTTTATAGATATGAGCCCAAAAGAGTTATCCAAGTTCCATCACTTTGCGGTTGATTCTCTAGAGTTCCGACTGAGAGAGCCTATTTGGATCCAAGTTGAGAGACAGAGTACATCATGTACTCGATTTCTCAAGTTCTCCACATGTACACGAGAAGTTTTCTTCCCTTTAACATACCCGTCAAAGGAGTGGACCAAACACAAGATCCACCGGGCACTCCAAAATCCATAGAGCTTGTATGGATTGGGCTGATGTTGTAGAAGTAATGTAAACACTTTCACAATAAAAATAGATAATTGTCTTGAAATATGTTTCACACTTCGAAAGAGACTCTTTCCAGTTCATTGGCAAAGTTAAAGGTAAAAATATTCAAAATATTCCACAAATGCCTATTATAGGCACTTGCAGCCCTTGGTACCCTTTTGGCTTATGCTTGCCTCACTAAGGGTAATCACTATAGCTTCCAAAGCAACTCCCAATTTAGGTTCTGAGTCAAAACTATCGAGCTTGGGTGCTACATGATGCCCATCCTCGCTTGAGGAATTCTCAACCTGTTTCATGGTAGAACCAAAATCACCCTCTAGGTCTGTGAACTTGTCCTTGCTTGCATCTCGAGCAGTAACATATCCCTCGCTGTCGCTTTCTTCAGTAGGACCTTTCCCCTTAGTGATTGACACAACATTAGAAGTTGTCTTGGGCTGCCTTGTCAGAGGGATTGTTAAGCTTTAAGAGGAGGAGGCATCATATAGAATCCTTGGTCCTGTCCCCTGTTGGATCCATTGTTGTGCCTCAAAGAAGTCATAAAATCCTCTCCAGTTTGCCATGCCAGGAGGAAACCTAGAAACCTCAAACATTGCAAAAGGGTTAGACCATATAGGAAACTGTTACAAAGTACGAGCTTTCAATCCCTGAAAACTCTAGTTCTTCGGCTGCAGCGCATGGCATACATTAGATAGTTTTGCCCCATGCTTGGAAACCCTTTTCACAAATTTCAAAATTTGAAACGGTTATGATTGGAAAATATTGGAAGTGTCCATTGTCATTGCTCTTCTCACCTAAATGTTACTACATGCAATTGCAACTTCCATATTCTCAAATCTCCTTCAGCATGCTCCTCTTGAGAGAACTCTAGGTCCAATTTGAAACAATTATAATTGGAAAATGTTGAAAGTGTCTATTGTTATCTTGAATGTTACTACATGCAATTGCAACTTCCACATTCTCAAATCTCTTTCAGCATGCTCCTCTTGAGAGAACTCCAGGTCCAAATATCAACAATATGCATCTTTGCATAGTACACAATTGAAGTATGAGCCCCACCAATTTATCGAGTTGGTTAAACTTCAACCTACTTTTGAGTCATATGCAAATCTTCTAAGCATCATGGTACAAAACTCAAGTGTTGAGAGAGCTACATTGGAAATCAATGGCAACGAAAGATAAACTCAATGGGATCCATTAAAGACATGACTCTAGATAGTATATATCCATGGCTTTGCAATGGAGCTAGATGGAGTTCATTTACGCTTGTTATGAACACTATGTTAAAAGAGGTGTGCCAAAAAACACTAAACACTCACAACTTGGCATTTAAAAGCCTGGGAGTGAGCTCCCATCAACAAAATGTTGGAACAAAAGCAACACTTGCTTAATTCAATTCTTTTGCCATGAACGCCAAGAGCAAGATGTGAGAACATACTGCTCTAGATAAGCAATTTAGTTGATTGTCCATTTGGTTTGCAACATTAACAACTTGGTAGAATGCATGGGATGAATGGTCTATGGGCCATAAATGGCTCCATTCCATACATAGCATGGGTCATTTCTATGGGCATGATGCCCCATCCGGGGCATAACCATTGGATATTCACAAAATATTCTATACCTGTGTTTTGTTCACACTCATAATACATGTGGACCAATAGCAAGCATACACATGGTGTGAGTGAAATCCACCCTTTTACAAATTGCACGCCATAAAAACACCTAAAACAGGTATTTTCTCTAAGGTAAAACTACTGTTTATAGCGAGGACACGGAATACCCATGGTTGCTCGATGATGCTCCCTTGCTTCCATACTCAAAGCCGCTTGTTCACATGATCTAGAGCACTTTGTCTAGGAACTCTTCATTGAGGCATCCTTTATTCTTCTTCACTTCACTTCCTCTTTTACATACGATGATTGACTGTTTTGACGCTCTCGGAGCCCAAGCCAAACTCCATAAGCCTTACCCAAGCCAAACTCCAATAAAGCCCAACCTCCATTCTCCATGCAACAAGCCTTGCTCTTCCACGCTCCATGCTCCCAAAGCTCTTCTCCAGGGTTTGTCCACTCCACTCGCCAACCGAAATGTCCAAGTGGCCCATTTCATTAAGACAGCTCGTCTCACTCCAGTCATCAGCTTTTGCCAGTAATCAATGTCAGTTGCCATGCTGATATTTTCATGCCTTTGACTCTGGCGACTGCTTGCTAGCTCCACGCCCCTCGCTCCATAGCTCCATCACTCCCACCTGCAAGAGGATATCTTTGGGATATCCTCTTGTGAAAAACAGTAAAACGAAATAGCCTGCAATCACACCACCATCAAAGTCCAGAGTTGTAAGTGCCAGAGCTTCTTGCACATACAAACATTATGGTGTACAGGAAAAGCTTGTGCCATTCTTTTGGACCACCATCTTCTCGCTGGAAGAGTTTATCTGCAAGCCTGGAGTAGTTTCTATTAGTTCCTCTTGCTCATTCATCATGGTTTTAATATGTTGATGGGAGTGCTATTTAGAACCATTGTTTCAGTGATCGCTTTTCTCACGTAAGGATAGATTCTTGCATTCGTTCCCTGTACAAGGTGGGGTGATTGGTAACTGATTCCTTGACTTGATTTTGATTGGCTTTGTCAGCTCTCTTATAATGAACATACAAATACATTCAGCCTCCTGTTAAACCCCATCGTTTGGTTCTCTCTACGCGAGCGATTTGCTGTGGCTGTGTAGATTGCTGTGTCTCTGTACTGCAGAGGATCAATGCCTGTGGTCGTGCCAATTTGGATTTCCAGCAGTGGCGAGCCGTGATCCAAGCTCCAACTTGGATTTCCAAGCAGCGGCCAGCCGTGATCGAAGCTCCCGGAAGGCGTTGAACAATGTTTTTTGTAGATAATTTTATTAAAGTAATGAAAAAATCTAGATTATTTAAAGAGTATAAATTATACATTAACATTTAAATAAAATTTATTTATCCACAGAGAAATAAACAATCTAGTTTTGAGACCTTTATTTTTTTTGTTTTCCGTACGATATTTATTGACCTCTTCAAGCAAAAAATCCCGGGCAGGATTCGATGACGCGAAATACCACCTAATCCTCGTGGGACTCCTTGATACGTATGAGAAACTTGTTTTCTATACACCGAAAGTACCTCTCCAACTACAGCCATATCCGGATCTCATCGCGATAGAACCGAGTATATAAATCACCCTCGCGAGCTCTCCCTCTCCAGCATCGATCAGAGCAACAAATCCATGGCCCCAGCGACGAAAGAGCACTCGGCGGAGGAGGTGGACGGCCACTACGCGCTCAAGAGCATCATCTTCTCGGTGGTGACGCCCTTCGTGCTCAAGGCCGCGGTTCTCCTCGGCATCCCGGACATGATCGCCAAGTCCGGCCCCCTCACGCTCGCCCAGATCTTCTCCCGCCTCCAGGGCGCCACCAATCCCCAGCCAGATCTCCTCCACCGCATCCTCAAGTACCTCGTCTACAAGAAGATCCTCAGCGAGGAGACGAGCGGTGGCGAGACCCGCTATGGAGGCACCGGGATCTCCAAATGGCTAGCCGAGGAGCAGCACCTCTTGCTGGTTTGCACGTATGATCACGCCGCTGCCTCGCTCCACAAGCTCCACGAGGCCGTGCTCCATGGCGGCTATCCATACGAGATCGCCAACAAGGTCCACGTCTGGGCTCACGACGACGAGGAGTACAACACCTTGCTCAACCATGCCATGGTCGCGTGGAGCAGCGTCACCATCAAGCTCATCCTCGAGGCTTACGATGGTTTCAAGGGGGCGAAGAAGTTGGTGGACGTTGGCGGCGGGCTGGGGATGTGCGCGGGCAAGATCAAGGCAAAGTATCCGGAAGCTGAGGTTGTCAACTTTGATCTGCCGTACACGGTTTCCAGCGCTCCAAAGACCCCCGGTACGGCAAAGTTCTCGTTCGTTTCCTTGATTTGTTCTTCGTCTTGCCAGGAGTTAAACACGTTGGAGGAGACATGTTTGAGAGCGTGCCAGAAGGAGATCTTCTACTCATCAAGGTAGAGCTCATTGTTTTCTTTCGAAACTTGTTTGGATCAAAGCCAAGTTCCTGCGATTTTCCAGTCGGTCTTGCTCAACTTTAGCGACGATCACTGCAACAAGCTCCTGCGCAACTGTTTCAAGTCGCTGCCCAAGGGAGGGAAGCTCGTGATTGTGGATCTCATCCACACCGACGATGCACCGTTTGAGAGGGACCTGGACATGGCCATGTTTTCGTTCACCGTGGGAGGCAGAGTCAGGACCTTTGAGGAGTATAAGGAGCTGATCGAGCGAACCGGCTTCTCCGGTGTCAATCTTGTCAAGATGCCATCCAGGGACCAAGTCATAGAAGCATACAAAAACTAGCTGCGTGTGAAGATACCTTTCGAGGCATACTGGTTTCTCGGGCGAGAATCTGGTGAGAGTACCTCGCAAAGGAACAAGTTATGGAAGCTTGCAAGGGCCAAGCTAGCTAAGATGGTTGTACGCTCGGCCCGGTATATTAAAAGCTATGTACCTTTCTCTTTGAATTCTTGCATAACTAGCTCACAGGCTGTTCCAACGACGCCATTGTGAAAACTTTCTTGCCTCCAGAGCCTTGGAGGTATTGGAGCACTTGCTCCGCTGCGTCAAGGCCTGAGACAATTGTTTTCCCAACGGCCAATCCTCCTCGATGATTTCCTGGATGAGCTTTAGAGTTACGGATCACGACCGGCACAAGTAAAAACTTACCAGCGTAGAAGAGTCCAGGGAGGTCGCTCTCGAGTTTCTGGATAGAATTCAAGACATTATCATAGCCGATGCTGTATCGTGGGAACGCCTTTTCCCAATACACATGCCTGGTAGAAGAGTTGAAGTTATCAAACCAAAAGGATAAAACTAGTTTTACGTGCCTCATAGCAGTTGGTTGACCCTCTACTCCAATTAGTCTAGACAAATCCTTCAAAGTTACATCAAGGAGCTCTTCCCTGACAAATCCAAAACAATGAAGACTTTTTTGCCACCAACTTAAACAAACTTACTTCGACCGTGATGCTAGCAATGTATTCCTGCTGCCTCCTATAAAAGTCGTAAACAGCAGCTGGTCTTCTGGAGCTCTATCAGGAAACATGAATGAAGAGAACAAGGTGCCTGCATATCATAGAACTCAAGTGAGACACTTCTCCTTGAAAGGCTTCAAATAATTACCCAGTGTTTGAAAGCCATTTGCTTGTTGCTCTTTGGAGGGAACCAGCACACCGAAACCCGGAAGTGCACGCTTCACGGAGTCTTTGTTGAACATTGTTATCAACACGGACATTGGTTCGTAGATAACTGTTGGGAGATAATCAAGAGCATAAGGCTTTCCATCTTTGACAACCTTCATTGTCCTCACATCGTCCACCGGTGCCTATTAAGAGGAGCCAGTTCCAACACGAACAGAAGAAAAGAAAACAGAAACATACCGTCATGATGACTGCATCGAAGGTTTTGTCCGAGCGTTTGCTTCTCTTGCCCGATGTTTCCAAACCTGTTACTGTCCAGCTTTGACGAGAGGGATTGCCCTGTTGGTTACATGCCAATCCGGTGACAAATGTATTGAGCTTGAATTTTTCCTTTCCAATCCTCGAGACCAGTTCATTGGCCAGCGTCTATAAAAAAAAACCTGTCAGCTCCATCCAGAACTAAAAACAAAACAAATACTTGCCTGCATGCCACCTACAAATGAAAACGATCCTCCACGACGGGGACGTGTACGAGCAGGGAAATCAGAATCTTCGTCTTCAAACTCCACTGGTCGCAATTTTTGCTTCTTCTTCTTGCTAAAACCTGATTTAATTGCACCGACGAAGAGCGATCCATAGCTGCACGCGGTGTTCTACTTTAGTTAGAAAGGAAATGGAGTAGTAAAGTCTCTACTTCTTCTCTAAGGACCACAATTCTGGAAACGAGTGACGGATCTGTTTAAAACAAAAGTTTATCCTGTTAGAGCAAGAGGCAGGATAAACTTTAAACTCACTGATATAGAGGAAGGATCCGAACCACTTGTCCCGGCAACAAATGGATCCACTGCATAATCTACGATCTAAGAAATAAAAAGGTCCATCAATAGCCCGAATCCAGGACCGGCGCTGTTTCTTACCTCGTCACCAAAGTGCCTCTCCATGAACGCTCCTACACTGGAAAATAGTTCAGAGCGGAAACAATAAAACGAAAACTTCCACAGACCTCTCGTCTTCGTTTGATTCTGCTTTCGTTCGCTTCCATGAAAACGGCTCCGTCAAAAGTTTAAGCTAATGGCACACAAGTCAGGCCCAAAAGATTCATAAAAGTCGACAGACCTTGGCTTGAGCAGAGAAGAGACCGGTAGTGATAAATCCCAAAGGATTAGAGGGCAACTGCATAGAACAGGTAGTAAACATAAATCACAGTCTAAGAACTGACCATCGTAGGAGAAGCATTGCGAACAATGTATCGTTTCTTTTGCTCCACCGGCTAGACGCACAAGTTAGTTTTGAAACTTTTGGAGGAATTTCACACTTACAAACTGTTGCTTATCGCGAAGATGGAGATCGTCAAACATCCTGCTTATGCTTGGATCATTTTCCGTCTATGCGACGAAGAGAAAAAGTAAAGTAAGAACACCAAAGAAAAAATATTCGGTACCATTGTGTTCGGTCCCTTCTCCCAGATGAATCCATTCTCCGAAACACTCTTTAACTTCCCACCGATGGAATTTTCCGCTTCATAGACCGTCACGGAGACCCCCGCAGCTCGCAATCGATACGCTGCTGCGAGGCCACTGGAATCAAAATCCGATCAATTAGAACACGAGAAATGCAGAGAAAAGAATCGAAATACTCACCTCGCGCCCGCTCCAACGACAGCGACCGATCCAAGAACGGGAACTGGATCAAAGAAATGAGACGATTCCATCGATTCCATCGATTGAATCGGAAGAACTCACCAGTCTCTCCCTCCGCCATCGCCATGTCTAAAACCCTCAAATTAGGGCTGACTTAACGGAATGCGTATTCATCCGCATTTCATTCGGCCACGTGGCAGTCATTATTTCCCGCCAAAGTCCTTTTAGGGTTTATGGCTTCCTTCCTCGTTGATGGCGGTAGTCGATCGTCGCGCTCTCTGTCCAACGCGCTCGCGCGCGCATTCGCATTCCCGGAAATATCGATAGCTGGACTAACAGTGATCGTTTGTTCTCTTTTTCTAGGGCGGAGAATCGGGAAGAACAGCGAATGGAGCTTATTGACTTGCGCTATCGTCCACATGGATGCGACAAGATCGATACGTTCACGGGCGCGTATCGATCGATATGTTTTTGCCCCAGGTATTGCCACAGGTTTTCTTTCCCATGGCGCTCTTACTCATACTCTCGATGATCATAGCGCTTTTACTGCCGCGGCAGGGCGATTCCCGGAGCTTCTACTTGAGCCAGATGAATTTTCTCGACACGATCGACACCAAAGGCCACGCAAATCTTCTCCTCAGGTACATTTCTCTCACTCAGATCATCGGCTCCGGGAAGAACAGCGTCGGGCGAGCGTTCTACAATCGCCCCGTCTATCTCTTGGATCAGACCACCGGCAAGGCTCTCTCTTTCCAGACACACTTCGTCTTCCAGATCCTCCACGGTGGAGCTCCCGCCGACGGCATGACGTTCCTCATCTCTCCACACATGAGCTTCGATCTCACAGCGTCGGGTGGCCAGTATCTGGGCTTCAACGCCGAGGGAACCAACGGGAACGCGAGCAACCATCTCTTCGGTGTGGAGTTCGACACCTTCTCCAACGAGTGGGATCCTCCGAATCCTCACGTCGGGGTGGACGTGAACGGGGTGAATTCCACTGGCAAGACCATCATCCAGGACGAGCTCGAGCTGAGCCTCGTAAGAAACATGACACTCAAGGCAAGGATAGAGTTCGATGGGAGCTTGGAACAAGTGAAAGTCTGGCTGGTGGAGAATGGATCGGACTGGCAAGAACCGGTTTTGATCACCAACGTGAGCTTGAGCAGCGTTCTACTCCCGGAGATGTGGGTGGGCTTCTCGGCTGCTACAGGTTTCTCGACCGAGCTCCACAACGTTTATAGTTGGTCGTTTTCAGTGGATGATCCAGCTCCAGCTCCAACCATGGTTTCACCCGAGCTCTCCAGAGGCGACAGAAACAAGGGGGTGATTGTCAAGGCTTCGGTTCCGCTGTCAGTGTTCGCGGTGGCTGTTGCCGGAACGATCGTGATCTATGGTTTCTACCTGGCGAAGAAAGCTACATACCCGTGCGTTCCCCAGATCACAAGCTTCACGTACAGGGAGCTTCACTCGGCAACGAAAGGATTCAGCTCGAAGGAGCTTCTCGGCAAGGGAGGCTCGTGTGTGGTTTACAAGGGATATATCTCCAGCATCGGCTCTCAGGTGGCTGTCAAGGCTTTGTCCGAGGCACCAAAGCACGCTGAGGCTCAGTTTCTAGCGGAGCTCTCGGTCATCAGCACGGTGCGGCACCACAATCTAGTTTCTCTCCGGGGCTGGTGCAAGGAGAAGAACAAGCTGCTGCTCGTCTACGAGTTCATGGCCAACGGAAGCCTGGATCACTTCATCTTCTCCAAGCAGCCGAGAGTGCTACTGTCGTGGAACCAGCGCTACGAGATCATGAAAGGTGTGGCCGAGGCGCTGGCCTACCTTCACGAGGGACTCGGCAAGAGGATAGTTCACAGGGACGTGAAAGCAGCGAACGTTCTCCTGGACGAGAACTTCGTCGCAAAGCTGGGGGACTTCGGGCTGGCCAAGTCCATGGAGCATGCCAAAGGCGCGCAGACCATGACGAAGGCCGGGACAGTGGGATACATCGCTCCGGAGCTGGCATTCACAGGCAGAGCTACGGAGAAGTCGGATGTTTACAGCTTTGGGATCCTGGTTTTGGAGATCGTAGCAGGGCGGCAAGCTCTGGACCACACTGTCCAGTCCACGGAAGCCAACATCACCGTCGACGATTGCCCTGTGCTGATCGACTGGGTGTGGAGGAAGCACGAGCATGACAAGCTTGTGGAAGCCATAGACTCGAGGCTGCAAGTGGAAGGCAAGGAAGAAGAGGTGCTCAAGACGATCAGGATGGGATTGCTGTGCTGCTTGCCGGATGCAAACCATCGCCCAACAATGAAGAGGTGCTGCCAGCTGCTGAATGGAGACGCGGAGATCCCAGCCATGCCGGATTCGAGGCCGCGAGCCGTGTCGATCCGGCTGTTTGACGATGAGTATGAGTCGGGCACCGTGAGCTACATGATGGATTGGCAGCGCATCGTTTCGAGCAGCTCAAGCTAAGTTTTTTATTTCTTCTTAGGATGGAGATAAAAGATCCTCTAGAATATTAGTTTAGGTCAAAATATTACTTTCCCTCCAAATTTCAAATATTAGGGCTTCTAGTAGTTGAGTGATATGGCGAAGAGCGCCTTCGCCATGGATCCTCTCCGGAATCTGGACAGGATCCTCTCCAAGCCCAAATCGCCCACGACGTATGGATTTCTTCTGCAGCTGTGCGGCGACGCGAGCGCGATCAATCAGGGCAGGGCAATCCACCGGTATTTGGCGGGATCAGGTCTGATCGATCGCGAGGTTTTCGTGGCGAATCATCTGGTGAGCATGTATGGAAGGTGTGGCTGCGTTGATGATGCCCGCGCGGTGTTTGGCTCGATGCCCAAGAGGAATGTGGTGTCGTGGACGGCGATCATCGCGGCATTTGCCTCGCGCGGGCGATCTCGCGAGGCGCTGGAGTACTTCTCGGCGATGCAGCTTGATGGGGTGGCTCCAAACAAGGTGACTTTCGTGACTGTTCTTGATGCTTGCTGTGAGAGCACCGTGAGATTGGTGGACGGCTGCGTGGTCGAATGTGGCCTGGGGTGTGATCCAGTCGTGGGGACTGCTCTCGTGTGCTCGTATGGAAGATGGCAGTGCTTTGGCGATGCAAGGAGGGTGTTTTCCAGAGTTTCTGAGGCTGATCTCATTCTTTGGAATGCTGTGCTTGCAGCGCACGCCGGGGATCCGAGAGGGATGTTCCTCCAATTCACGAGAATGCTGCTCGATGGCATTGGACCGGACTGTGTGACGTTCTCTACAGTCGTGAGCTCGTGCTCCAGCAGTAGAGATCTCGCTCGAGGTAAACTTTTTCATGGCTTAGTAGTGGAGAGTGGTAACGAGTCTGATCTTTTCGTTGGAAACGCTCTTGTGGAGATGTATAGGAAGTGTGGAAGCATCGAGGGCGCGAGGGAGATGTTCTTTCGGATGGAGAGGAGAGACGTTATCACCTGGAACTCGCTGCTCGCCGCGTGTGTGGAGCAGTGCTGCCATGAAGAAGCTCTCCAGCTCTTCCGACAGATGCAAACTGCGAAGAGAGTTTTCCCGGACAAGATCACCTTCTCGTGTGTTCTCAACGCCTGTGCCGTGCTGATGGACTTAAGTCAAGGCCGAAAAGTTCACGAGTGCTTGGGCGAGCTTGGCATGGACGTGAACGACACTGGCATTGGCACTGCGCTCGTCAACATGTATGGGAGGTGCAAAAGTCTGGACGAGGCCAGGGAAACTTTCGACCAGATCGAGCGGAAAGACGTGGCAACGTGGACAGTGATGATCACAGCACTCGCGGAAGCCGAAGACTTTGGTGGCTGCTTGATACTGTTCCAGGAGATGCTGCTCCAAGGCATGCTTCCCAACAAGGTGACGTTCCTGGCGCTGCTAAGCGGATGTGGAAGTCTGGCTTCGCTGGAAGAAGCCAAGCTTGTTCACTCTTACGCCGCTGCTGCTGGCTTGGAATCCGATGCTGCAGTGAGTAACACGATCATCAGTCTCTACGGCAAGTGTGGAAGCATCCAAGACGCAGAGCTCGTGTTTGACAAGCTGGGCAGAAACAGGGACATAGTTTCCTGGAACGCTATGATGGATGCTTACGCGGAGAACGAGCAGGAAACCGGTGCCTCGAAGCTCTACCGAGTGATTCTACTCGAAGGCATGGCTCCCGACACATTCACCTTCGCCAGCAGCTTAAACTCCTGCGACAGCAGCTCGAGATTTGGAAAAGAAGTCCACGGGCACGTACTGGAAGCCGGAGTGGAGAAGAACTCCATCGTAGAGAACGCCCTGGTGAGCATGTACGTCAAGTGCGGGAGCTTGCAAGAGGCACGGAAGATCTTCGACGGCATGGAGCACAGGAACGTGATAACTTGGACAGCGATGGTGGCCGCGTTCGCCGAGCTGGGAAAATGCAAAGAAACACTGGTCCTCTTCCAGAAGATGCAAGCCGAGGGTGTCAAGCCAAACAAGGTTACTCTCTCGGCGATCCTCAACTGGTGCGCACAGCTCGGGAGTGACACAAAGAGCTCCAAGCTGGTCGAGATGTGCGTGGAAGAAGCCGGGCTGGAGCTGGAACTCATAGTAGCCAACGCGCTCCTCAACTTATACGCCAAGTCTGCGAGGCTCCGGCAAGCTTTCCGCCTCTTCAACAGGATGCCTCAGCGAGACTCCCTCTCGTGGAACCTGGTGATCTCGTCTCACGCCCAGCACGGATTCGCGAGCGAGTCATTGCTGCTCTTCCAGAGGATGAAGCAGGAAGGAATGAAGCCGGACGGCGTCACCTTTCTCAACATCATCGCAGCCTGCGGCCACTGCGGCGAAGTGGAAGAAGGCTGCCGGCATTTTGGCTTCTTGGAGAGAGAGTATGGGATCTCTCCCACGGCGGAGCAGCGAGGATGCGTTGTGGATCTCTTGGGGCGGGCAGGACGCATCGTAGAGGCTCGGGAGTTCATCGCGAAGAACGGTCTTCACTCGAGCGTCCCTGCGTGGATGTCCGTCTTGGGTGCTTGCCGAGCCCATGGAAATGTGGAGGAAGGCAAAGCCGCGGCTGACAAGCTCGTCGACCTGGATCCACAAAACTCTGCGTCATACGTCATGCTCTCGAATCTCTACGCAAGATAATCCTTGTCACGGACTTGGGAGAACTTAAGATCATCTCGTGAAAGTTGGACCGTCCATCAGCCCTGCGATCAGGACAGTGTCAATAACGAGCTTAATAGTTATGAGTACCTCTTATAGACAATGAGTGTGCTGACGTGGCAACGTTTTTATATATAATATATATACCTTTTGAAGTATTGACATTGATGGAATGGCTAGATTTGAGAGACATATGGCAAATCATGTTATCCATCCATCTGAAACCAATTGATAAACCTATGGACCAAATTAAGCTTTTATAGTTGAATCTACTAAGACAATAAACCAACAGCATTGGATCTTGAAGGCCATGAAACTTTATTAACACTTCAGCTTTGTTGATAATTCAGTAGTGAGCGAAAGCATGCGCCAGCTTGCCTTGGAGGAGGGTCATGTCCCAAGGTAAGTGAAACTCATCACAATGTGGTATTGAATAAGTTAACTTAAGAGGAGTTTTGCTTTCCCTAGGGAACATAAGTTTAGGGAGCCGTCACTTGGGAGGTAGAGGGACCATGAGTAGTGCTAGGTCTTTTGTGCTCAAGAAAGTTTTGTTTAATGTACATTTATGTTTTATTGACGCAATTTCAAATGGATGAAAAACTTGAATTGGTTCTAATGATCTAGAGACACTCATTGTATTCAAAGTTTCCAAAACTTTATGATACCTTAAATGGCCAAATATAGAGCTATCATGAAATAAATGTAACCACAAATCAACACCATATCTTTAGCTATTTGAACTTTTGGTTTGCTTAAGCAAACTAAGGGTGGTAGTGGATATACCTAGAATATGCTTGGATATTTTAGGATATTTTACCATGTTATTCATTTAGATTAATAACCTTTAATATATTCTAGTTTGTTCTATCATCTATATTCAATAAGATTAGTTTTTATTTATAAATTATAAACATGTTTATCCATTTGATCAATGAGATTAATAAATAAGAATAACACTACTATTAAGCAAACCAAGGATTGCTGTATGGAATGTGCAGCAAATTATTTGGTATACACCAAAAAGTTATGATCAGCACAAGGTTTATTGTTATCTAAAACATTCTATAACTAACAGATCCATATCTCCTCCTTTTGAGCAAACACCACTTGATCATACATTTTTTTAGAAGTAGAGGAGGCAACCCATCCACAAGAAAAACCATAAATAATGCACTATATCCTAGACAATATATCACTATGAATCTATAGTCCTAAAGTAATGAAGCATCCATGCAAAGGATAAATCCACAAGAAAAGTCATGCAAAAGTTAAGCTCCTCAAATACTTTTTAGCAGTTTTATGACAAACTTCACATCCTGTCAAGAAAATTATGCAAAGTAGGAGCGATCTTGGAAAATTATGGTACAAATTAAGCCAATTTAATAGTGTTTTCCAAGAACTAATGCAACTTACACTACCTTAAGTTTCAGGAATAAAGGCTTAAATATAATATCAGATATAAACCTGTCTAAATAATAGTAATAATAATTGGTAAAACAACAAATAAAATTGAAATAAAAGCCAACACTTAGACAATTAGCTTAAGGCAGAAGAACTCCAACTAACTGCCTAGTTGTTCTGGAAACTCTAGCTCCTAGAGGTTAGAATCATTATGGTGCTGTGGCCGCTGCTTGGGTGTGGCTGCTAGCCACTGAGCACTAGCTGTCCAGCTGTAGCCATGGCATTAGTGGTGTTGGCAAGATTGCTATAGCTGACAGGTATAGAAATCACTAGCTTTTTTCTGGCATTACTGTTTTCTTGACTTGTTTTAGATTTACTCTAGAGTATAGTTTGAGATATATGGTGCTCCATTTTAATATCACTTCTGCAATATAGTATCCTCACAAGATGGAGTGCAGTTAGATCTTGAAAAGATATGGGTTGTTGAATGAATCCATTATTCCTCACAATATTGAGAACTTTTAAAAGCTTATTTGGATAACCTCATAGAACAATGTATGGATGAACTATAATCTATATAAAAAAACTATAGGTTACTTATAAATAATTTTCTGTGCATTTTATGCACCAACACTTGGTTTGGTTAATCATATTTAGTATTATATATTAATCCAATTGATCAATTGAATGCTTATAATTTACAAGCACAAGAATAATCTTATTGCATATCAACTATTAGATGGTAGAATAAACTAGAATATAGGATAGTCTAAACATGTTTATATACAAGATTAATTTAAATGGATAACAACCATTAGAATATTAAGCATATTCAATATATATGCACTTACTACAAAATTTATGTGAACAAACCATATGAAAGAATGTATCAATGTGCAAGAGTAAAACAAACCATACATATTTCTATAGGTAATGCTGAAAAATATGTAAAAATAACCATACCAAAGCCACAACTATATGAAATTGAAAAACCACACCATTTTGCTTGTGTTGATGCTTCCAATGCCATAGAGACTAATGAGTGTGTTGGTCACTGCAGCATTTGACAGAAGTAGTAGTGTAGGCCAGCAAGCCAGAACAAGATCAAGCAGTCCCACCAAAGTCTTTGACTTCTGAGAGTGCTGTGATCATCACCATCTTCCTGCTCGATATCATTGGTTGAAAGTTTTCCTGCTGTTGTCCAAAATTTTGCATCTCCCATACATGTTGACCAGCACAGTGCAATATCAGTTCATATCCATGCCAAGTTTGCCCAAGCACTCATGAACATTTTGGCCTTGACTTAAATCCATCAACATGACACAGGCATTGAGAACACTCAAGAAGGTGATCTTGTCCGGGAAAACTCTCTTCTTGGTTTGCATCTGTCAGAAGAGCTGGAGAGCTTCTTCATGGCAGCATTGCTCCACACACAGGGTGAGTAGCAAGTTCCAGGTGATAACATCTCAAAAGAATATCTCCCTTCTCCACAAGAGCATTTCCAACTAAATGATTGGACTCATTACCACTCTTCAATACTAAGCCATAAAAAAGCTTACCTCGAATGAGATCTCTACTGCTCACACACAAGCTCACAACCGTAGAGAACATCATACAGTCTGGTCAAATGCTATGGAGCAGCATTCTCATAAATTGGAGGGACATCCATCTCAAATCTCTGTGTGCAAGGATAGAGAAACTTTGTGAGTAAGGTTTTTTTTGCCTATACTTGTGTTCTCACCCTTGTTTGCAAAATAGTGACAAATAAATAGAGACAAGAACATAAAAGAGGAGAGAAGGAGAAGTGAAGAAAAATGAGAAAAATAGAATACAATTTAGCCTTTAACCCTAAAGGCGTGAGTAAGGATAAATATATGTCACTCTCTCAACTCTATTTTGCACAAATAGTTATAGGTGGGAAAAAAGATGGTTAATCTAATACAAATGCATACAATAGTGAGTGGGGGTTCTTTTCCAACATGTGTAAGTGTTATTTATATATTATATGATTTTATAATCGTTTATAACTACTTCTCACATATGTTAGGTTTTTCTTCTTTGTATGCTTAAACTTAGATGTAACTCCATTTCGCTTAAACTTCCTTCTTCTGCTTTGTTTGGGAAGATATACAAGATTAAATATTTACCTCTTTATCACTCCCCCACGACAAAATTACTACCTCTTCTCAGGTAATAGGATTCTCTAAATCCTACTCCATGTTACTGAGCTTGGTCTTCATAGTGATAAGCTCGATGCTTCAGACTGCTAGCTCGCTTAGCTGATTCACGGTCTTGTGAGTGAAGGCACAGCTAACCTTGACTTTGTAGTGCTGTTGTGGCATTTGCTATTGTTGTGGCTACCTCATCTTGCTATATTGATTGGTTGAGAGTGTGTTGCTATCAGATGCGTAGGTGGACTAGAAAAGACTAAGCCCATACTTCTCTAATTCACTTCGAACCTCTTTTATAGTCTATCAATCCATATTTGAGATTGATCAAATTTCTATTAGCCCAATTATCAGCAAGTGTATTTTTGCTTATAGGTATCTAAGCTTTATTGTGGACCATTAAATTTTTTATAATAAATAGGCAAAATTTCATAAATCCTTTGTAAGTTATAATACTCAGGATTTGTGTCTAGCTTGGATAGACAGATTATCTCTCTATGTATGGTACTTTTTTCTTTTTGTATAAGTAATTCCACAAATATAAATCTTGCTTACACTAAGTACCTGCAAAGTAATTTAAATGTATTATTATACCTTCTTTGACAATAGTAAAGGTACCAAGAGTCAAACTTTTGTATACCTTAAGTAGAATATTGTTAAGTATCTCACTCAATAATTTGTTGAGCAACTCAAGTAATTTTCTTAAATCTATCATTTGTTGGCCTAGCTGTTTTTGTTTTCTTGTACTTTTGCCTAGTCATACAGAGTGGGGATTAATTAACTTTTGTCTAAGTCTATAAGCAAAATATATCTTCTGATAGGTACGGTGGATTCATAGTAAACATTTTTATTTTGTTTACCTCAATTCCCCCATTTAACTTCTATTATGATAATGGAGAGTTGTTAATCCTTAATCTCTCCACCTAAGTGCGCAAGAGGACCTTTTTTTTCTACCCATGCCTAATGTGATTAAGATTAATTCAGTATAAAGACTCTAGTGCATGATAGCCAATTCTAGAGTAGCTTGTCTACTTCACAATGCCTAATGTAGTTAAGATTAATTCAGTGTAAAGACTCTAGCATATAATAGCTAATTTTGGAGTAGCTTGTTTGCTTCACAATGTAAACTCTTGAATTTAGATTTCCTAGGAGGTTTCACGCACCAATTCCGAAGTAGCTTGGATTTCCCGAGAGGTCTCACACACCAATTCCAAAGTAGCTTGCCTTCTTCACAGTGTAAGCTTCTAAGTTTGGACTTCCCGGGAAATCACCCAACCCAGTACTATTCAAACTTAATGACACTTAACCTCAAATATCCCAAAACCCTTAATCGATTGGAAAAGGTGTGCATTCTTATTCATGGGCCCTTTCCTTTTATATTTGAACCTCTATGGATGGTTTTTCAAATTTTTCTCTTTAGCTGTTTATAATCCACCACACTTCCCTACAAGTTCACACCCTCGTGAATGGAAGCTGAGAGCTGCAACTCTCCTATGTAAACAACCAAAGGGAACGACTCGAGAGATGATTTATATAAGTTCAAATATAGGCCTATAAATAAGAGTGCACCCTCCTTGGTTTAGGGTTTTGGGATACGTGGGGTTAAGTGTCTTTGGGTTTGAATAGTATTGTGCATAATAACTTCCCAAGAAGTTTAAATTCAGGAGTTTACATTTGCTATCTCGAGTCCGACTCTATTGGTTGGCTAGGGGAATCACACTATATATTGATTAACATTTGGCACGTCTAATTTGCTCCCAATTGGGCTCGACCTAAAGGGGGTAGGGTGTCAAGAGAACAAGGCTCTTAGGAGCGTGGACCATACTTGAGCTCACGAGCTGAAGAGTTGAGCTCACGAGTTGAACTCAATTTTCAATTGTAATTTAGTACAAATATTAAACTTTAAAATTGTAAAGTTATGGCAAACTTAATAATTTCATAACTCTCTATATATTATATAGATAAAAATGTTCTAAAGGACACTTCTTGTTCTAATAATTTAAATATTTACTACATGCAATAATAGAGACGTTTGTTAGAATATAAAATAAAATGTTTGCAAAAAGAGTATTCTTGTCACTTCTTTAAATTTGTACTCTGTGCTTTCTAGCTAGTAAATGTCAGGTTTGTCAGAATTTTAAAATTATTAAATTTGAATTAAGATTCTATATAAGGCCATATAACTTTTTGAAAGGAAAAAAAAATAATTGTGATGGTACATATGCTCTCACAATACATTGTAACATCATACACCCGAAAGACTATCACGAAATATTTTTTGAGAAGGTAAAGACAAAAATGAAGACTCACAAATACTATGGGCAGTATTGCGAAAAGAACCTCACAAGTATATGAAATGAAAAGTGAAATAATAAAATATTTTTATTAATTATATAAAGTATAATTAGTTTATATTATTGATAGAGAATAAACATCAATAGTGCTGGAAAATCTAATTAGCTCCAAAAGTTTTCTGCAACTCAGCAATAGTAAGGCTTGTTTGGTGTATATGAATATCCACTTTAGGATCCTGGTACAAGATGTTGATGAAGATATAGTACATATGCTTGCAAGGAGCATATGCCTTCCCATGTTCCTCGCACTTCGTAAAGTCTGGACATGTGCAAGAAGGAAAGTCTTGAATGACAATTGTGTACTCTCCACCTTCTGTTTTGATTGTGTACTCCTTTGCGAGCACAGTGATGTACTTCGTGGAGAGAATCTCACACTCAAATGTTTGAGCCAAGTTTATTTTACCTTGCTTCTGCTTGGAGACGGTACCAATAAATTTAACTACCTTACCTTTTCGTGCTAGCCTCCTGTGCATCTCTGTAGGAATAGTCCTGGTTCTGTCACTCATATCTCCAACTCTCCTCTCGAGATTGAAACCAGATTTCTCAAGGTTTTCAATCTCATCCGAGGTGAGCACAACCCCATTAGCAACCAGCCATTCTTTAGGTACTGCATCAAGTTTAGTCACTATAGTGTCTTCAAGCCACTTTGTATGGTTGACATCAGAGTTGCAGCAATATAACCAACACCATCTTGAAAATCCTGCTTGCTTTCGTTCCCCATGGAAACATGGGGCTGGAACAGAAGCAGACTTGTCACCACGGATCCAAGCCCAACACTTGCCCCTTGAAAGCATCCCCACACACCTTACATTTGATTTCGCTGGCACTCGATGGATTGCCCATTGCTTCGGCTCCACACTACAATAAGCAATTTCAACTTGCTGTAATGCACTTTTTTCATCAGCCACTTGAGGTGGTTCGGTTCTGGGGCAATGTCTTGGAGCAGAATGATACTCAACATCAGGCCTGTGAGAGCTTTTCGCTCCAAAATCCATGCCAACATCTTCACCAGCAAAGGAAAATCGACGCTTTGAGTGGATGGTCTTCATATCACCAATAGAAGCCCGAGGAGTGTACTCCATAGATGTGCCACGAACCACTTCCTTCAATGCAGTTACCATTTTTTGTGCTGGTGGAGTCACTTTCTTCTTCATCCGATTGTGTAACATCTCAATCGAAGGTCCCTGTTCCATGTATCTTCCTTCCTCAAATGCCAAGGCTTTTGAAGACTACTCTACAGCACGTATCAAATCTGATAGACATGCTTCATATAGACTCATCTTCCCTTTCCCTGCCTC
>NW_003314324.1:254914-257629 GCF_000143415.4 Selaginella moellendorffii | reverse complement strand
CCCCAACCACGACTCAAGTTGGGGTAAATAACTTACGTCAGTAAGGCCATCTTCACGCCACCACATTCGAATCTTGTTTGTTTTTGCCTCATGCTCTTCTTCAGAAGGTGCAGCTTGCCATTGTTTGCACAACTCCTTAAATGCTAATTGGAAATCTGGCTTGATAAGGTGGCAATGTTGGTTTAGGGTCTGAGCCCAATGGAACTCACAAGTCCTCTCATGACCTTCTAGGGGTAGACCATTCCCAAAGATTGCCCGGACACCATTCCAATTAGCCCCAGCCCCATCTGCCATGAAACCGCGAAAGTTGGCAGGCTTACCAGTCTGCTTCAATACAATGTCAGAGAGGGACTTCCAAAATATTTTCTGAGCCATCTGGTCTTGTACTTTAAACTCTGCCATTGCAATTGTCAAGTTACAACGTAGCCTGTGAAAAGTGCAATGTTTAAAACCATTTTAAGATAATGAGAAGAAAAACTACCTCGGATCATACACATGAGCTCCCATGGTTGTCCAACCCGCCACCCGCTCCATATGGTCAAAATGTACCCATGCATTAACAAGGTCACTCGACCCAAACATATCTATTCGGGAAACAAGATCCACACCAGAGGCAGGGTCCATGGTAGACATTTTGAAAATGAAGGGGCGCTCTTGCTCACTAACGACTTGATCTGGAAATAAACTCCCATGGATAAACTCATAGGGACAAGTCTATTTTAGTTCAAGGATTGAGTCGATTTTTGATTGGAGTTTCCCCTCTCGAGATTCACACATCCAAGACTTTATCCTAAATAAAACAAAATATAAGAGAGATATTATTGAAAAGTATGTAATATATTTTCATACCTCCTGAGGCTAGTTGTAGGTTGCACATGTCGTAGTAACTCCCGCAAGCTAGCCTCATCCAATTGAGTATTTTTGTAGTCTGGATCAAGTAAAGTATTTGCGATAAATTCCTTGAGCACTATCTTTTGAACATGCTTCGGAGTTGCAGATGAGTTTCTCACAGTCTCTATTTGCACTGCATCTTTGAAATGGTTGACTGAACTCCTTTGTATCCCTTCCTGCATTGGATGTGTGTGCGTGCTAATATGTACTATAGCTCTACCAACCTCTCCATCCTGTGGAAGAAAATAGTACATCTTGGCCCCGCATATGGCACAACACAATGGCATTCTTGCAAAACCGACACTTGAATCCAACACCAATGGTGTCATAGAGGGGAGGATTGGTTGCAGATCCTTCAAAAAATATGGAGTTTTTACTGTGCTCTCGATTGCATGCTTTATTCACACAATCCAAATACCCACCACAATGAACCATGGACACTGTGCCTTTAAAATGCTGGAAATGTGTGGTCTTGATCTTGCACCAGTTGTGAACATTCTGCTTCGTCTCCATCCCCTTTCGTTTTGAGCTGACAAGAGGTGGTAGTTCAAAGAAGATATTGCCATTGTATATAGATGGGAGCTTGCTAACAGGCCTATGCAGAATGGAACGAACATCGATAGAGAGGTGAGAAAACTGGAAAGCGTTGCAAACAACTTGGAATATCAGTGAAGTTGGAGTTTGGAAATTCTTGGCTCGCACTAGACTAACATCTCCACTAGAACTAGAAGAGGAAGAAATGATGACGACCGACTCTTGCTTCACATTCACTTTAGCAGGATCACAGCCTCGCACTTTGATTAGAGATCCAAAAAATCGAATCTCTTTCGACTTGGAATGTTGCAAATCCCAATGTTGTCCACCTTCACCTACACCCTAAAGAAGAAACTCCGATTGTTCAACTACACCAATGTTGTTGTGAATCACAGCTTCCAATGAAATAGAACCGAAAGAAAGATCGAAACGTTTGCAAAGAAAACTTTCTGAAATAAAACTTTGGGAGAAAGAAAGCGGTGGGTGATTTTGGTAATGCAAAAGGAAGCCCTCCATTTTGTTGCCTTTAGGTTTTGGAACTCTGAACTTTTATAACGAAATGTCACCTCACATGTGCTATGCCATTATGTGAAAAGATAGGGCGATTTTATTCTAGGATCTAACATCGAATAATGTTGTTATAATAAATTCTATATGAAATAT
Source organism: Selaginella moellendorffii (assembly GCF_000143415.4). NCBI lineage: Eukaryota > Viridiplantae > Streptophyta > Lycopodiopsida > Selaginellales > Selaginellaceae > Selaginella > Selaginella moellendorffii. The sequence continues at coordinate 255,541 of NW_003314324.1, read as the reverse complement.
AAAGGACTATGTTGTACAATATTAAAAGTCTATATACATTAAATTCAAAAACATGCTCAAATTTATTATATGCACTAACTTTTGGTAGAACGAAAAGAAATATCACCTCAAGCATGTGCCATAATATGAAAGATAGGAATGATTTTATTCTAGGATCTACCATCAACCAATTGTTGCCAAATAAATTAAATATTGTACATATTTTCAATACTTCATTAAAGCTAGAAATCATCACATTCTTCTGAACTCATTTAAATATATTCCATCTTTGTACTACCATCTATCACCTATAGTAAATTATCTATATACATTGCTTTGGAAATAACACCTTACGATTTAATAATCTTATATTTTCTAACAATTTCGTACTGTGATCAATTCAACACATGTGTCTGTGACATTATTTCACATTATGACATAATCCTATTAGAGCACACCTCCATTATTAAATTACAATTCAAAAGGACTTTGTCACGTGATCAAATCTAGGGTGGATAGAAATTGTAAAGTGCTAGATTTATTAATATTTATTGTACAGTGAAGATTTACTGCATCCATGATGAACGGCTGTGATGAAAGTTAGGTTAGGGTTAGGGCAGCCGTCGGCGTTAGGGTTTTACAGAAAGT
>NW_003314324.1:250390-254572 GCF_000143415.4 Selaginella moellendorffii | reverse complement strand
CTGCTGCCAAGTGCCCAGGCCGGGCATTTGGCTGGGCACTCCACCTGGGCCAGAGCTTTCGGTTTTGAAAATAAAAAAAACTCATTATAAATTATAAATGCATAAGAAGAGGGGAATAGGGTGTGGGCTCGGTATAGGCGCCGGTTCGCCGGTGAATTGGGCCACCCCCAAGCACCTTGGCTGGCCCGCGCCAAGGCAAGGTTCTCAGGCGGTTGGCCTTGGCGCGGGCCAGCCAAGGTGCTTGGGGGTGGCCCAATTCACCGGCGAACCGGCGCCTATACCGAGCCCACACCCTATTCCCCTCTTCTTATGCATTTATAATTTATAATGAGTTTTTTTTATTTTCAAAAACGAAAGCAACTACAAAAAGAGAGGGATGTTCGATCAAAGAGAAGACATGAGGAAGATGAGATCCAGGACGACAATCAAGTTGACCTTCAAATAGAGATTTCCATAGTGACAACTCTACCGTCTTCCCAACCAGATAGCTCCAGTCCACATGCACCCCCACCACCGCCATCGATGCCACCACCACCATTACCACCGCCACCACCTTCACCACCATTACCACCACCGCCACCTTTACCTTCATCACCACCATTACCACCACCGTCATCACCACCATTACCACCACCACCGTCATCACCACCATTACCACCGCCACGGCCACCATCATCACCACCACCAGCACAACCATTGTCATCACTACCATTGCTACCACGACCACAAATGCCACTACTCTTAACATATTCACAAAATATGGTAGAAATGGAGCAGTGCCCAAGTGCGCCTGATGGCGGTGTTAGGCCCGAGTCGAGGGCTAGATCTGATAATGGTGCTACTGGAGGTGTAGCTGAAGCTGAAAGAGAAGTGGAGCTACCTGAACACATTGTCGATAAGCGCTTCCAAGAGACAGTTTTGAGAACTAAAGAGAAGGCCATTCACACGACTCTGGAGTCTCTCAAGTGGGAAGGCCTGGGGCACATGATCCGAGAAATCCCACTATGTTAATTCACTCAGATAAGCATCGTTCGGTCTGCTTCACCGCACTTCATCAACATGGACATCTATAGTCTATACAAACAGAATGGCCTTGGGACAAACATAGGTATGTTCCTTGTTTCGGTCTTCAAGCCAAGAATGACAAATACCCTCTCGGTGTCACCAGAAATCGAGAGGGATTGGGATGACATTTGGAAAATGAAGTCCCGCGAATTTGACATCAAGCTTATGAGCCATCCTGAGACTCAACAATTTGTGGGGAAAATGTTCTACATTATCAATGGGAATCATCACTGGTGCGCGTGGATAAAGTGCATCTGAGAATGCTTTCGAGACGATCCTGTCTATCACATCAATGTTCCGGTTGGACATGTACATACGAGAGGATCTCTAGATGTGGCAAGGCTTGTGATAGCTTGCCACAAAATTAATGCGTAAGTACCTCTCCCTCTTCAATCACTTTTAACAATTTGTGTTTTGCAAGTTGGGACAGTTTGCAGTGCAGAAACAAAGCCTAGTACATGATATCGAGTAGATCTGGTTTCTTGCCAATCTCGACAAGGATGCAGTCAGCAGCCACTATGGTGATGATTTAACATCACTTATTCGGCATTAACGAGGTCGTCAGGATGCCAATAGATGGTACAAGAATCCAGTGGCTTTTATGACAGTTGTGTGGAGTAAGGTATGTTCTTTCAACTATACTTTTTATCATAATGTTTGTGTTGTCTTCAGCCATTGGTGAAGGTTAAGCAAGATGCATATGCACAGTCGCATCGAGCTAAAAATGATCAAGAACTCTCGGAGCATTTAGCTGCAATTGACAAGAAAAACAACAACACAAAGAAGACAAAGGTAAAGAAATTACTTAGTGTGGCTGACCCTCGACGCCCAAAGGAGTGGTTCGATATTATAACAAAGATTGCTTGTCATGAAAGTAAGTATTGTTTGTGTTTACATGAAGGTTCTCACAAAAGTTATTTTTTAGTGGGCAAGACTCTAGATGAGATTATTTACAACATCTCAAAGTCAAAGCTTACATATGAGGAACAGATACACATTCTGAACGACCTCAATAGCAAACTCAGGGAAGGAGAAAAAGGTTTGGACAGTATGATAAAGACTGTGATGAGGAGGACCGTCTACATTTCACAAACTGTATATAAAGGGGAGATGTTTCTAGCCCAGGGATGATCCTAAGCAACTTCCATTTAAGGACTTCGTCACCATTGAGCTTACAAAACTCGAAGAGGACTGGCTGCCAAAGAAGGCCACAAGCATGACTCCATTTGATAAACAACTTGGCCAACCTTACTTCATGCGTCGAGCGGCTTTCAGGTAACATACAATTTCTCAACTATACTTAATTGTTTATATTCTATTATAGGTATCTCCAATATAGAGGCGTTCCTCTTGAAACACTGGTATGCACACGACTCCTGAGGCATGGTGTGAGAGATGGAGGCATGTACCCGACAACAATGAAGTTTCCAGCAGCAATAAAGCACGCTTGTCCTTGGGAATTGAAGATGCTAGATTATGAACCAACCCATCATGAGGTTGCAAGAGGCAACAATGATGACGAAGATGATGGCCATGAGAATGTCGACCCTGTTGGTGCCAATGGCGAGCAGAGTGAAGATGGCAGTGAGAACAAAATTCTTTGAGATGAAGTCGAGCAAGAGAACCAGAACGTCCAAGAAGTTCTACCTCGACGAAAGCATGCAAATCCACATCTGGAGGAATTAGTCAACAGTGATGATGATCATCCAAGACGTCCCCGTAACCGAGGAACTTCTCGAGGTATATTTCTTTTAATTCTCTCCTTTTCTTAGTTCCTCAAAATGGTTGCAACAAAAACTGTCGGGAGTAACTTCATTCCAGCTCGCCTTGATGCTCGAGAAGAGGACCTGGAGGAACTTACATCTACCACACGCCACATGACGGTATGTAAATTTTTCTTAAGTTCTCATCTTATCTTTGTCTTCTCCCCCTAGATTCGCCCTATTTCTCCAGTGGCATTCCGTGGTGAAGTTGGGATCTTTATTGGCTCCTACAGTTCATTGATGGCATCTTTTGAGGAGGATGCTGAGAATATGGCTATCCGGCAAAAGTGGGAGTGCTTTTGTAAAAAGATCCATAGGTGACTGCTCAAAAGCACAAACTTCATGTTCTTCGACATGCCAGATGGTCTTCCAGACGCTAATGGTGATGTCCCAAGTTGGAACAACCTGACTAAAGACCACTTGAAGGATGCATTCTTTTTGGCAGCAATTCTTCTTCACACAACCAGTCAAGTTGCCTTCATTCTCCCGAATGACCCCCATTGGATGTCCTGCCTTATGAAGTATGCAACTCGAGTCAACTTCAAGAGGTTCTCTTCCGGGTGCATCATGGATAGTGTTGGGGTCGAGACCAAAGGCGTCCTAGGCATGCCAAAGAAGGTAAGAAATCATCTTCTATTTTGGTTGTCTCTAAAGTTTTATTATTCAGGTTATGATGTGGACCTACCATGTGTTCTGTAGAAGAGAAAATGACGATTTTCGTGATAGTGAGCATGCTGCAAGGGTTTTGCTAGGGTATGATAGCTTTACTGACATCATACCAAATCTCGTAAACGACGACATCCGCAACACATTGTCTGGGTATTGGTTCCAATCTCTATCGGCAATGCATGTATTACTTGAGCTTTATTGCCCAACTAGGGGTGTTGTCATCGATTGCACAGTAGGTAGTGGTTCGATAGTCGAAGCCGCATGTGACTCTAGTAGATCGGTGTTTGCGATTGAAGAATATGAGTTCTTCAAGCGCCGTCTTAGAGGTTTTCGTCCTTCTCTATTAGTTGCTTCTAGGAGGTAATTTATGATGTTTTAAAAACTTATATACAATATATATTTAGTTTTCTAGAAGTCTTCCTAGGTATGCATGGCACATCATATGCAATGTGTAAATTGAGGAGTGGTATGAAAAATCAATATATTAATGATACAGTAAAAGACAATTGAATGCATCCACTTGCAATGAGATAATGATTGTGACAGTAATAGTGTCAGTGCAGCAGATAGTGATAGTGATAGAGTACGTATCAGAGACAGAGACAGTGTCAGTGTCAGAGATGACAGAGTTATAGTGTCAGTCTGTCAAATTTCATAATTACTAGTATTATCAGTTTATTATCTA
>NW_003314324.1:249064-250211 GCF_000143415.4 Selaginella moellendorffii | reverse complement strand
AATGATTGTGTGTTCTTAACTCTTTCTTGATTTTCTTATACATCCATTTGTGCACACCTTCCACACCAGTTCTTGGGCAGTTGTGACAGTGTTCTAGAAAAGTTTCTAGACCCATACAGCCTTCCGTTTTATCTAAATAAAAGTAGCAGATGGGACACTGGAGATAATATGTGTTCATTCTTTCAAAAGTTTCAACCATATCGGGAGCAAGATCTTGAAGAAACATCTGGCATCACTCTTGAAGCACATGAGGCAATCCATCTTTAGTAGCAACATCTAGAATATTTTCTGGAAGAGGGATCTCTTGTTCAGTCACACTTGGGGCTACAGAAGGAAAAGCCTCACAACGATTGTTGTGTGGAGGTAAGGGTGGAATGTTGGTAGAAGTTGGAGACGGAGGTGGAGACTCATATGAAATACATGGGGGCCAAGTGCGAGTAGCAATAGCATTTTCCCTAGCCATTCTTACACTCTAAACAAACTGAAATTTCAATGTTGAAAGCATCCCTTGTCGGTATTTATACTAAGAAAAGATCTAGGGGTTCTTGAAAGTTTAAATTGTCAGTCTCAAAAATAGGACTTTAGAATTATAACAGCGTCAGAACCACTTGTATATATAATAATATCTTTATACATGCTAGAATACTATCATTCTCGAAAATATAAGATTCTCCACTTTACTCATAAAGAATTATACTTTTGAAAAAACTATGCATGACTTTCACATTACATTAAAAGGTGGCCTAAATATCCCATATTCAGCACTTACTAATGCAGTGTTCACTAATGGAATATTGTTCTCCACCATGAAATCATAATAGCTGTGTGTTTTTAATTCTTTCTTGATTTTTTTATACATCCACAGGTGCACACCTTCCAAACCCGCTCTTGAGCACTTGCGACAATGCTCAATAAAATTTACCAAACCCATGCAACCATTTGTCTTGTTTAAATAAAAGTTACATATAGGACACTGAAGATAATATGTATCTACATTAAGCTCCCCTGCCATATCTGGAGCAAGATCTTGAAGAAAATATTGACATCGCTCTTGGAGCATTGGAGCCCCAATTTTTTTAACAACATCATAAAGAAGGAATTCTTGTTGAGTTGCACTTGAGGTCGCAAATGGATGAGCCTCACAATA
>NW_003314324.1:248175-248634 GCF_000143415.4 Selaginella moellendorffii | reverse complement strand
TATATAGATTTAACTCTTTGATTTGTCCATATCATATATCTTTGCAAAGACAAAACATATCAAAAGGAATAAGATATATATAAAAAATTTACTTTTTTTTATAATACTTTAGTGGATTACAAAAGCCATTGAAAGGTTTATAGAGTGGATTTATTAGTGCTTTCCACTGTGCTGTCCATTTCTTCTTTTTTCGGAAGTAATAGGAGCATTTTTATCAATAGTGACAGTGGTTTCCACATTTCCGGATGGGTAATAAGGACCAGGCGTGTAATATGGAAATTGTGGTAGTGAAACAAAATTAACATTCTCACATTTCTGTATGCTAGAACTACTTACAGATTTTTTGTCTTCCTTGCTTCCCATCTCTGTAAACTCTAAAGAATGAACGAGTGAATCAATGTTCCAAATTATTTATATATTTCTGGTCAATTGTTGAAATCTCAAAATGTTGAAATGTAC
>NW_003314324.1:246550-247572 GCF_000143415.4 Selaginella moellendorffii | reverse complement strand
TGAGTCGAGCCCAGCGGGAGCAAATTAGACTAGCTAAGTGTCAATCAACATGTGGTGTAATTCCTTTAGCCAACCAATAGAGTTGGACCCAAAACCTCTCTGATACCAAATGTAAACTTTTGAGTTTGGACTTCTCGAGAAGTCACCCAACCCAAAACCTAAGAATGCTTAACTCTAAAGGGAAAGAGGGTGCACTCTTGTTCATAGGCCTTTTCCTTTTATATTTGAACCTCTATGGATTGTCTTTTATATCGTTCTCTTTGGTTGTTTACACACAGTAAGTATTACCCTCTAACTTATAACTAACCTTGCCCTTAGAACTATGGAATTAAAAAGAGTGGTCTATTGCTTTTGGCAAATTTTAAGCAAACTAAATCAACACTATGGACTAATTTGAATAGGGCGTAGAGACTATTCTATGAAATTGCCCTGTGAAATCAATATAAAAATCAAATTATCTAGTGCATAATAGCCTATTTTAAATCAATTTACTTATAAAATGATGTTAGGTAGTTTTCCAAATATGTGATAGCTAATTTATGGAAGACTTTATTTAAGATTTAGACAAAAAATATTTTTTAAAGCAAATTTCTCTCTATCCTCTTCACCAATGGGCAGTTATAGTTAATACAAGTCTCTACTCAAGCTTGTATGATAGATTTTTGAACTTTACTATGTATTTTAGAATTTCTAGGAGTGTCTAAGGGTGTTTCACCTTTTTAGACAAAACCTTTTTCTAATATCTTTAAGTTTATTTTAATTCTTTAAATATTAAAGTGACGGTAGAAGTGTCTCCAAGATTGATGCCTACACCTAGTAATAAGTTTTATAACTCTCTGTTCTATGTTTATGGCGTGAAGCCTCTTGACTGCTTCGTTTGGCAAAAGCTCAATTAGCATATGTGGTGATCTGTGCATTCCAAATATAGATGGAAATTGAGTTACAACCCTTACTAAAATAGTTGTATAATTTGCTTATGTGGTAATATTCACTAGGTGGGATTCTCTCACGTACTGTAGCCT
>NW_003314324.1:224010-246450 GCF_000143415.4 Selaginella moellendorffii | reverse complement strand
TGAATATTTATCACATAAGCAAATTATACAGAGTATCATTCAATTGGTCTAAAATATAGATTTTCATGCCTATTCACTTATATATTTACTCTTTGTATATGCCTCACTTTAGAGAATATAAGGCATGTTTCACGTGATTGCCCTTATTCTTCCCTATAGGGTTAAATGTGATGTGAGTGCTTTCAAAATCTATAGGAGAATGACACCTTTCACATTGAATAGTGTTTGTAAGCTTTCTTTATATAAAAGATGAGCTTTGATTAATTCACGTAGGTGTACTAAACATAAAGCAGTTTGAATGGTTAGAGCAATTCATGATAACTGTTTCTGAATTTTTAATTTATGAGTCTTGTTTGAGTCTCATAAGCTCTTGCAATATGTGACTTTGGATCAAAGCCTTGAGACAGCATAATATTCTAATTATAATTCTACCTCTATCGAAGACTTGTAATATTTAGGTGAATAATTCCCTAATTTATTATTCACTAAGGCTAGCTATAACTCTCTTTAAGCTGAAGTAAAAAACAAAAGTTACAAATGTCTAATTTTTCTGCTTGTATATGTCTAGAAAAATTATGACACACTACTGAAAAAATATGTCCTCTAAAACCCCAAGTGAGAACTTGCTTAAAAATAAAAATTCTATAGCAATTGATTGTGTGTTCTATATCAAACAAACTTTGTTTTTTCTTCTTTTGGATTTTTCTCAAGAAATTGCTAGCAAAACAATTTAAATTTGAGTTTTTTGACAATGTATATAGAAATTCAATTTCAAACTCATCCCAAGCACTGTGGCTTGTGTGACAATTAAAAAATTGTCTTTCTTGTGTTGTCTAGGCACTAAGCCACTACAATTACAAGAAAAGCTCATTTGTTCAGTGTTGTCTAGGCTTTGAGCCTCTACAATCACTAAAAAGATCTATTTGTGATTTCTAATATTAAACATGTTTGAAATTCATAAATGATTTTTTCTTGGATATTTTTTAAGTTAAAGAGTGATAGTTTATCCCACCATAGTCACTAAAAAAAGAAGAGAAAGAAGAATAAAAAGAGAATAGAAGAAAACTCAACTTCAAACCCCAAGGCGTGAGTAAGAATAAGTATATGTCACTTTCTTAACTTTACTTTGCACAAATAGTCATAAGTGGGAAAAAAGATGGTTAATTCAATATAAATGCATACAATAATGAGTGGGGGTTTTTTTCCAACATGTTTAGATGTTATTTATATACTACATGATTTTATAACCATTTTTAATTGCTTCTTGCCTAGGTTGGGTCTTTCTTCTTTGGATGCTTAAATTTAGGCATAACTCCATTTCGTCTAAGCTTCCTTCTTCTATTCTACCTGGGAAAATATACAAAATAAAATATTAACCTCTTCATCACTTTGGAAAACTAGATACCACACTTTCACGATCTTTAGAACCCAGATGGCAAGGGCTTTCATGTCAAACATGCTCCATTGGATTTAACTTAAAAGGGAGACTATACAAACCTAGTATATTAATCTAAATTATGCCACGGGGAAACCTTGGAGAAAGAAGTAGATGATTGTAGAAGTGGCCATTTGGCTCCTAAAGATTTTAATCATAGTAAACTGTTCATAATGGTTTTTATAAATATAATAATATAACAATTAAGTAATAAAGAAATGATTATATTACTAATTCATACTTTATCTTTATCCATTTTTGTATCACCAGCTCCACCACCACCAGAACCAGAACCTATAGTTTTTCATGATCAGCCTATGATGATCCACTCAAGTAATCGCAACTTATTATCTAAAGAACATTTTAAATCGATATTACATAATATGGATGAATATATAGACTCTTTACTAAAATTAAAAACTGTTTGGACCAGGAGTTCCACTATAACATTTAATCTTAATGAACATATGTATGCTAGGGTAGTATTTTGGATCCATTTGCCATTGGGTTATAATGCAATGACTCCTATTATATGTAGTATAAATCCCTTAAAATTTGGATATGGTTCAATAGAAGCTCTCAATGCATTTTATAGAATTCGGAATTACATCTCAAAATCTGCAAAGACTAGTGGTAAAAGTAAAGAACAGAAGTATTATGGAGGATATGAAGTTAATTTTAAGAATTACGGTTTGCAATATGATGCTTATGGTTCAAATCTAACTTATAATAATTATAATAATCTTATAACACCCAAAATTACTCAGCATGTGTATAATTATGATGGTAATTGTATTATTTATAGATCATCACTTATTGGTGGTGATATGGAAAAAGTTACATCGATCATATTAAATGGAAATAGCTTAGTGTCACCTTATAAAAATTATAGATTGACAATGAAAAACTGTCAATTAGTTTTTTATCAAATTAAAAATAGACGTAATATTTGGAAAAGTGAAGGTTTTAACTTATTGACATCAAATAAAGAGCTTGATTCTCTGATATCAAGTGATTGTTTCGCACATTTAGACCGGACTGGTCATTTAACTATTGTAAATAATAGAGTTATTATATGGGAACTAATATCACGATATTCGAAATATCAAACAGGATTAGAAGTTTCAGACGATGGTCATATCTATATCTATGATACAGAGAAAGGTGAAATACTATGGTCAATTTCTTAACAATGTTCCTATATGTTAATTCTATAGAATTATGGTTAATTAGGATAAGTAAAATAAATCAAACTTTTTCAAATTCACGTTCTTTATATGCATCATGAGAAATTGCTAAAAAATGATTGATTTTCTTCCATTGTCCAGTTGATAGCCAGCTTTTTTCCTTTGAATTCCACTCCATCAGCCTCTGCAGTTTTGCGTACTCAAGCTTCCGTAATAAACAACCTTTGTTCGTGAACAAAAATCGCACTTTCCAACTTCGCAGACTCTAATTCATACATTGCGCAAACACATCAAAGCTTTTCTATGAGCTAGAACCTTCTTCATTTTGTCGAGCACTGGGGACGATGAAGTAGCTCCATAGGTCAGTCCCACGCCACTTCCTCTTTTTCTTGTCCACCAAGCTTAAAACTAGGGCGCGGATGAATGACGCGGATGCTCAAATGGGAGAGGCTGCCGGGTGAGACCACAGCTTGATTTGATCGCTTATTTCTCTTTTCCTTGCAGCGCAGAGAGCTCGCGCAGGCCACACCGCCACGCTCGTTGGCGGCAGCAGGATGTTGGTCTTCGGTGGACGATGCGGAGACCAATTCATGAATGATTTGTGGGAATTCGACCTACAGCGCGAGAAATGGAGGCAGCTCCAAGAGCACGCTCCTTTTGCTGCCCGGGCTTATCACTCCGCGACAGTGGTGGGGAAGAACACGCTTTGGATCATCGGTGGAAGTGATGCCAAGACGATCCACGATGATGTTCACGCTCTTAACACGGAAACTCTCGAGGTAAATTAGGTACCTTCTCTTCTTTCTTCATTTCTTTTGTGTCATTTTTCCTCCAGTGGTCTACTCCAGTTTTAAAATCACAAGGAACTCCAAGAGGTACTCACGCAGCTGTGATTCACCCTCTAAATCCGAAGTGTATTCTCGTCTTTGGTGGCTATGGTGGATTCAAGCCTGGGACTTTTAACTGGCTTGGCGATCTCTCGGTGCTAAACACAGGTAACTCTGTTGAATGCAAGCTTCTGCCTACATACTTAAGTAGCGCTTTTAGATTCTTTGCAGTGGGAGGTGCTACAACCGGGAGGAAATTGTCCTTGCTCGAGGGGTTATCATAGCTTTACCACGTTTGGACACAACGTTTTACTCTTTGGAGGGAAGAACAACTCTGGTATAGTTGAAGAGGACGATTTGAGGTGATCGGGTGCGTTTGTTGTGCTTTGTTTTCTTCTACAATTTTTACGCTTTCAGTGTGTACGATGCCTTTGAGAACAAATGGTTTACCATAAAACCGTCCGGCGAAGCTCCTTGTCCTCGCTCAAATCACGCTGCGGTACTGGCGCATGAAACGAGCATATTTGTCCATGGTGGTCGCTATGGAAAGTCACGTTTGAACGATATTTATTCGCTCGAGGTAATCGAGAAATACAGTTCTTGTTGCTGAACTTGGCAGAAAGTCTTGTAGATTGCTGCCAGCGGCGCTTCTTACCAGTGGCAAAATTACGATTCTAAAGTGGTGGACAGTAAGTCGAGAACTTTGAAGATAGCTGATGCAGCGGATGGGCCAGAAGGCCGTGCGGCACATTGCCTTGTTGTCTGCAATGATTCTCTCTACATGCTTGGTGGCTATGGTGGTAAAGGTAAGCTTTAACAATTTCTTCTGTAAACTTTGCAAGTTTGTTTCTTCTTCAGGTGGTACATTCTCTGATATGTACGTGGTGCGACGTCTTCCACAAAAAGGTTCGGCTTTGGAGTCTTCTTTCCTTCGCTAACGCGCTCGAAATGCAGGAAGGCAAACTAAATCAAAGGCAACATCTCGAAAAGTTTCTTTTGTCTCACTTCCTCTGGAGGGTGGGGAAGACAATGAGGGATGGTTCAGTACCAGGAAAGAAGGTATGTGCCTCGCCATGATCACCTTCAAAACTTATTTGCATAAAAACTGGTGTCTAGCTCTTTCTGCAAGCCATACTGGTGTAGGCATTGAAGCCGACGACCCATACCATTGGACGCCAGAAGATACAGCAGAAAGAACTGTGCTGTTAGGGGAGACATCGATGAAGCCGTGTAGCAGCACGAAAAGAAAGGTAGCATTGAAACAGTTGCTCATATATCCTTAACCATTTTGTGGCAGTCACCTCCGGGATCTCCTCAAGAAGATCTCGCAAGAGAAGTACAAAATATGCGTAACAAGCGTCTTGTTTTGGAGGGTCAAGTAGCTGCAGCGCAGGCTGGAATGACAAAAGCCTCGACAGAATTAGAAACTGTTCAGGCTGAAAAAGAACGTTTGCAACGAAGAGTTGACGCGCTTCAAGATCAGGTAACAGATATTACTTTCGATGTGTTGTATAACATCGATCTTGATTTAGCTTTCAGGTTGACACTGAGAGTACCAAAGCAAGCTTGTTGCAAAGGGAACTTGAGGAGCGGGTAATAGCAAGCCAGAGAACAGAAGTTTTGTCGACACAACTCAGAGAAGAATTGCAGGTTAGCTGTTTCTTTCAACTTCACAATCATCTCCTTCGAGCATCTTGTCAGGCAAGCGCCTTGAAATTGGACTCGAAGGAAAGAGAGAAGCAGGATCTTCACTATCAACTCAAATCTGTGGAAAAGAAATTGGATGAGCGGGAAAGGTTTGCAGTCGATATCAGTTTTGGAATGCACGTTACTGACTTCGTGCTTGCAGTTCACTAGAGCGAATCAAAGAGTTGCACGAGGATGCAGTTTTAGAGCGCGACGAATACAAATCCTGTGTAGGCACACAGCTTCTTTGCTGGTACTTGAGATTTTACATGACATATGCTTCAGGTACAAAAGCTGGACATGGCGCTTCAGAAGCAAATGCAAGCTCTACAACAAATGAAGTCAAACTATGATACGGAACGCAGTTTCTTATTACAGGCAAGAATTTTTGGCTTTATCCTGTAGGCCTCATTATTTCTGCTTGTAGGAAGTTGCTGAAAGAAAAGGAACAGCTGATAGAATTTCACGGAGCTAGGGATATCGAAGGTTTACGTGATGGCTTTGGCTGCATAGATGAACTCATGGACTCCTTTCTCATGCGACAGGAATCGTGCAGGGCTATGCAAGAACATGTAACTCTACTAACAAAACAACTAGATCAGGTAAATTTGTGCTATCAATATTTTCTTTTCTTGATACTAGAGCTTGGCGACTGAAGGCAAATGAGAAGCTAGATCGACACCACAGAGAGAAGGAAGAGCTGAACCGATCAAACGGGGCTCTTTCGGCTGAACTACAACAGGTCACGTCTTTGAAAATTCTAAGCTAGATTGCGGTGTTGATTCTATATTCGACAGGTCAAAGCGGCAAAAGATGGAACCGAGTCCACTTTGCAGCTTCTGCGAAACGAGCTTGCGTCTGCTCGGACGTTGATGGAGAGGGTAAAACTTGTAAACATCACAATTTGTGCTAAGTAAATCGCCTTCGCGTAGAATGCTTTGGAAGTCACAAAGATGAAGGAGAACGCCGACGAAGCCGCAAGTCACATAGCAACACTCCATTCGTCACTCAGAAAGGTATGAGCTAGAAAACTCCGATCACCTTACAATGTTTCTCTCAACAGGCTCAGGAAGAACTGAAGCTCAAACTTGCGGACAACGATCGATTGAGGTAAAAGGTCAAACTTTCCGGTTCTTAACACCTTGCGCCTTTTATGTGTTCTTCCCAGGAACCATCTCCACGAGCTTGAAGAATTCGAGCAATCTCAAGTCCAACTCCTCCAAAGTCACATAGAAAAGCTCCAATGTTTACGCCAGTCGTGTCCAAGGACATAAAACACTATAAAATTGTGGAGATCGACAGCAGTCGTCATATAAAGATCCACTATAAATTTGTGGAGACCCATTGTGTAAGCGTTGTTGTCCACATTGTATAACGAATCGACTTGTTTTTCCATCCTTGCAATGTGGGACACGACATGGACGTCCTCCAAGCATGTGGGAGGTGAATATTCTAATCAATCAATGCATTTAAAATCTACTATCTAGCTAGGGTTTTCTCGTCTTCCTCGCTCCGCAAAAGCGCTCCTCGTGCTCACGGGCGGTAATATCGATCGATGGATGATTCTTCCCCTCCTAATCGCGTTCTTGCTCGGTATTGCCAGATTCTCGTGCGCGCCGGGCAGGTTTGGAAGAATCGCGACGAGTTCCTGTTCTTCGAGGATCTTTAGCTCGAAATCTTGCATCGCTCACAGGTAATATCGATCATTCGACATTCCGATCGCGAAATCTTTGATCTCCTGTCTAGATTTGTGGGGATAGTCTGCGCGAGATTCTTGCCCCGGCTTCTCTTTGGACGATTCTTGGGGGAGTATGTCGCTGGTGTGCTTTCCATTCAAGGAGGAGGACGTTGCCGTGGTCGTCCGCAACGTAGAGTGCGCCGCTGTTCACCCGCGAGTCTCCACCGTGCTGTGCGTCGGCTACAGCAAAGGCGAGACGTGGTGCGCCATCGAGGCCAAGAGACCGTCCATCGAGAGCTCCACCGGCAAGCGCATCATCCTCCTCCAACAGAAGCGCATCGGGGTGTCGCTGCGATCCGGCAAAGGCGATGGAATGAACACGGCGATGGCCTACTTTCTCGACCACACCGAGCTCCAGCGCATCCATTTCTACGACTCCGACATCGTCTCCTTCTCCGCGGACTGGATCACCAAGGCCGAGCGGCAGGCGGATCTAGACTTCGACGTGGTCCGGCACTACTTCCCCAGATCCAGCACCGACGCTATGATCACTTGGTTTGTCACGAAGATCGGCTTTTGCCTCCTCTGGCCCAAGACGGTGCTGCCATTCATCGAGCAGCCACTGGGCGGAGAGCTCCTACTCACGAGAAAGGCCGCCGAGGCGCTCTACACCGATCACCGAGTTCGCGGCCAGAGTGACTGGGGCATCGACACTCTCTACACTTTCGTCATGGTCCAGAAGGGTCTCCACTTGGCCGAGGTCTACATCCCGGAGGGCAAGGTCCACGCCCTCTACTCGGGCCTTCGGGATCTAAGGACCATGCTGGTGGAGTGCTTCTCGGCAATGCAGTCGCTCAAGGACGAGGCGGTGCCGCTCAACGAGGGGACTCACAGGATGGAGTACTCCCGGCCGGTGCCCGAGCTTGTGAAGCAAAAGGTTGGCTACGACGTGGAGAAGACGCTCAAGCTCTTGCGGAGCAAGTGGACGCAGGGGCAGCGGGATCTCCTCCAGAAGCACTTCGATCCGGCGCTCGCCAAGGGGCTCCTGAATGCCAGCGAGTGGCCGGCGTGGGGCTTTGCCGACGAGGAGGCGTGGGTGGCGGCGTACCGGACGCTCTTGGTTCATTTCGAGAAAGGTGACGAGGACTGGGAGGAGCTGCTGTTTAAGATCTGGGTGAGCAGGGTACTCAACCACACCATGAGGCACTCGCTCCGGGGATACGATGCTGCTCTGGATGCTCTGAGGAGCTTGATCTGGGAGACGCAGCACCAGTCTGCGATGCTGTCCAAGAGCGCTGCTGCGAATCATCACATCGTCTCGGGGCATTCAGCGTCGGAGGCTCTGCCGAGAACCGCTGAGAAACGCATGGACGCTGCCTGTGCTGTTTGACAGTGAAAAGAAAGGAAGGTTTCAGGTAGGCACTTGAAGATATGCTCTGTCAAACTAATGCTCTCTTTGTTCTAGGTGCAACACTAGAGGAGAGGAATTCTTTACGGATACTACTAATGGTCTGAGAATTGTTTTTTGTTAACTGCACTTCTGATAGCGTTTGTGCCTAACCGTAAAAACCATAAACATTTCTCGTTAGGGTTTGTTTCATTTGCAGGTAGTCATGCACGAATTGGGAGAGTGAGGTACGCTTGTCTTTTGTTGTGATTCTTTACATCGTTTTTTTTTTTTTTTTTTGTTTCCTTTCCCTCCAGGGATGAGATGGTCGCATTTCCAAGGCAGAAGAAATGCTTAAAAATATTTTCTTCTATCGCAGCTACCTTAGTAGCACCATGGCTATCTAGCTTTACAAATGGGAGAGAGTGCATCGGTAGCTGGACTGAACGATGCCGAGGAGGCAGCGGAAAGAGAGCGGCTGTGCGGGAACGATCAGTTTAAGTGGGGGAACTACTGCGCAGCCATCAAGTATTACAACAAGAGCCTCAGCCTTGATCCCGACGTGGCTGCAACGTATGCTAACAGGGCGCTGTGTCATCTTAAGGTTTGGTTTCTTAAAGTTGGCATTCCCGGTTTTGACTGATGTTTCTGTTTCAGATGAGGGATTGGAATGCTGCCAAGTCCGACTGCACCGAAGCAATCAAAGTGGACTGTGGCTATGCAAAGGCGTTCTATCGGCGAGCACTGGCATTTGAGGGCCTGGGCGATCTCCGAGGAGCGCTGAAAGATCTGCAGGTTATCCTCGATAAACTTGGTGTGGGGAACACTCATAAAACGGTGAGAGAGTCGAGTGAAGTCGAGGGGCTCATTTGGTTTTTGCTGGGATTCTCTCGCAGGTGGCGATCAAGATGCTACCTGACGACGCCGAGCTCTTGGAGAAGCTCAAGGTGATAAAACGTAAGCTCCGGGTTGCGTTCGTCAAGGAGGTGTTGAAGGAGGAGGCGGAGAACCAGAAGAAGCTGAAGAAGCTGGAGGAGGCGTCCAAGAGCCCACAGGTGCTCCACCTCCTCCATCATCAGCAGCGGCAGGGGTCGAGGCTCGAGTTTAAAAAGGGGCATCCCTTCGAGCAAAGTGGCGAGGATCACAGTGCGGTGCCACAGCGCGTGAAGAACTTTAGATTCTCCAAAGCCGCCAGCGTGTCAAAGGCAACGATGCTGGAATCGCCACGCCCCTTGGTACGAACGTGAAGAAATAGGAATAGGATTCTTGGGAACTATGTGAGATGATTGGACTCAGGCATCTCCTCTGTTGCCATTTGTAACGGAGTTTTTCATAACATTACACCAAATTACACAATGAATCTTTATTAACCTTTTAAATTAATCAAAATGCTTGAAATGATTATATTACTAATTCTTAATTTACCTTTATGCATTTTTGCACTACCACCACCACCAGATGAAGATATATTTCCTAATCAGCCTATGACATTGTACTCAGATAATCCTAAGTTATCTAGAATACAGTTTGTATCTTTAATAAACAATATAGATGAAACTATTGCTCCTCTAAAAACGGCAAAAATTCTTCCGACAAGGAGTTACACAAAAAGTACTCTTATTGATAACATGCATATTACTTTAATATTCTGGGTTCATTTGCCATTAGGACCATTTTCAATGGCACCTAATATATTATGCAGTCTCAATCCACTACAAGTTGGATTTGATGCACTTCAAGGTTACAATGCTTTTGTACAAATTAGGAATTATATTTATAAGACTGCATTTGCTAAAGGTAAAGACCAATTAATTTACTATTATAGTGAATATGAAGCTAATTTTAGGAATTTTGGCATTCAATATGATGTTAATAGTACAGCTCTAACATATTATAATTATAATTATAATACTTTTACAATAAGAAAATTTACTTACAATAGTTATAATGGTCACTGTGATGTATATAGATCAGCTCTTATTGGTGGTGATAGTGTTAAACAAAGATCTACTATACCAGATGGAAATAGCTTAGTTTCACCTTACAAAAATTATAGATTGACGATGAAAAATTGTCAATTACTTTTTTATAAAATTGGGAGTGAAAGAGTAATTTGGAAAAGTAAAGGTTTTAATTTAATGACATCAAGTGAAAGTATTAATTCAGTAATATTAAATGATTGTTTTGCACATTTAGACCGAACTGGTCATTTAACTATAGTAAATAATAACATTTTAATATGGGAATTATTATCACAACACTCAAAATATCAAACAGGTTTAGAAGTATCAGATGATGGTAACTTTTATATTTATAATACAGAGGAAGGTGAAATTCTATGGTCAACAAAGTCTTAAATCATCTAAAATAAAGAAAATATAGAATTGTTTTAGAAAGTTATAAAATAAGTAATTTTAAAATTATTATTTTACTTATTAATTTTAGTTATAAAGTAGTAATATTTAATTAAATTTAGTTACTCAATATAGCAATAGATATAAATGTTTCTCTATAATATAGTGATATACAAGATTCAGTTTAGAAATTTAGTCATATGTATGGATGTATGCTTAACAAATAGCATAAGGTATACAAGATACATTTTTAACCTCTTCAATTTAAGTTAATATTTAACAATAAAATTTAAAGTCAATGTTCTATAGCAAGAGATATGTGACAATTGAATTGTTAACCTCCAGATTATAACCACCTTTATGTTAACAAAAATACATACTATGTCACATCATCTCCAAATGAAAGAATATATTACCTTATTTTTCCATGTATATATATATTGGTATTTTAATTTTCTAAACATAGATTGAATAGAAAGATGTAATTTAGATTTCAAATATGGAAAGGTAGTCTAAATATAGGTCAGTCTAGTATAATTACATTTAAATTTAAATTTTGATTGGTACACTGGTACATAAAAAAAGTACATTGTTGTCAAGGAAGAGACTTTCAAATTTCTACTCTATTGATTTCCTCTAATTTATCTAAAAATTTGATATCCACAGTCCATATCTTGTAAAGGAAAATATAAATGTTGAGTAGTCTAACAAAGTAGCCTTACATGTCTTTTTTTGCTGGAAATGAGCATATGCCTTAGCTGAAGTGTTGGATTTTTCAAACAACCTAAGAGTTGTCTTGCTCATATCCTGAAAGTCAAGCTAAAAACTTGCTAAAATCAAATGTGAAATTACTTACTTTTTTATCAAACTAAACCAAGGTTCAAAGATACATTAACTACTATCCATCCCAATTAGTATGCAATATGTCCAAAGATTTCCATATCTAGATATGGAGGGAAATGGTAGAGTTTCATTTGCAAAGTTGGGATTTATAAACTTGATCAACAATGAAATGCTTAATATATCAAGGGTCTTATGGTGGACAATTGCATTTACATCAATTTCATCAATCATTGCCTTGTTGAGGATTTCTCCTACTGCATTTCATAAGCTCATATTATCACTTTTTTTTTAATAGGATCTCTTTTTTCTGCAAAACAAACAAAACTAGAATCATATTTAAATTTATACAACTTCTGCACATGCTAAACTAATTTAAAAGCGTTGAATGTTTCAAAAGCACTGGCATTTGAGGGCCTGGGCGATCTCCGAGGAGCGCTGAAAGATCTGCAGGTTATCCTCGATATACTTGGTGTGGGAACACTTATAAACGGTGAGAGAGTCGAGTGAAATTTTTTTTTCTTTAATAAATGTTAAGGAACATTTTAACATTCATCTGGTTTTTGTTTGGATTCTCTCGCAGGTGGCGATCAAGGTGCTACCTGACGACGCCAAGCTCTTGGAGAAGCTCAAGGTGATAAAACGTAAGCTCCGGGTTGCGTTTGTCAAGGAGGTGTCAAAAGAGGAGGCGGAGAACCAGAAGAAGCTGAAGAAGCTGGAGGAGGCGTCCAAGAGTCCACAGCAGCTCCACCTCCTCCATCGGTCGAGGCTCGAGTTTAAAAAGGGACATCCCTTCGAGCCAAGTGGCGAGGATCATAACAAAGGCTGCCACAGCGCGTGAAGAACTTTAGATTCTCCAAAGCCGCCAGCGTGTCAAAGGCAACGATGCTGGAATCGCCACGGTCCTTGGTACGAACGTGAAGAAATAGGAATAGGATTCTTGGGAACTCTGTTCTATGTGAGACGATTTGACGCAGACATCTCCTCTGTTGCCATTTGTAACGGAGTTTTTCATAACATGTACACCAAATTACACAATGAAACTTTATTAACCTTTTAAATTAACCAAAATGGTAAAGTTATAGCTTGAAATGAATATACTACTAATTCTTAATTTACCTTTATGCATTTTTGCACTACCACCACCACCAGATGAAGATATATTTCCTGATCATCCTATGACATTGTACTCAGATAATCCTAAATTATCTAGAAAACAGTTTGTATCTTTAATAGAAAACATAGATGAAACTATTACTCCTCTAAAAACGGCAAAAATTCTGGGTTCATTTGCTATTAGGACCTTTTCAATGGCACCTAATATATTATGCAGTCTCAAGCCACTACAAGTTGGATTTGATGGACTTCAAGGTTATAATGCTTTTGTACAAATTAGGAATTATATTTATAAGAATGCATTTGCTAAAGGTAAAGACCTTTACTGCATTCACTCCGTGAATGGTATAACATGGTGTTTGCTTATGTGTCGTGGCAATCTGAACAACATCTGTGACTAAGGCTTCTATGCTGATGCCATGGTGATGCCCTAGGGAAAGCGGGGATCTTGATTATTTTTTAATTCAGTTTATTAAATTTATACTAATTATTGAATTCAGACTATTCAACGGACTAAAACAATACAGTTACACGACTTAATTGGTGGTAAAGAAAACTTTATTTAGCAAACAGGGAGCGAGCCCTTCATTTCAAAATGCTCAAACATAGTCAATGTTTGACTATGTTGACTTTATTTGACGATATGACTGTTGGTCACATCACGGTAAGGAGTATTTAGGTGTACCATCCGGGCGGAGCAACCCAAAGTGCCTCTCAATTTCTTCGCCTCCTTTCTGATTTTCATCATACAGAGCGAAGATGTTGGCTATGAGCGGGCCTGAAATGCGAGGAGTTCCATTCCCACTGTTGATCTTGTTGATGAGACCGGAGAGGTACGCTTGAGCATTCTCAGTTGTGGCGCCGTCTCCTCCACTGCTTGGCCAGCCACTTTCTCCGATTGCGATTTTAACATTTCCATGGCCGGATTTCTCCATTGCCGCGTACACAGTGTCCACGGTCGCATCCAGCAGGTTGTTGTAGTTGTACTGGCCATCCGATACCACGGTTTGGCGGCTTTGGAACAAGGCGTAGCTCAGCTGGATGGATTGGTCGTTTTTCCACGAGAAGTAGGGGTACACGTTCACCATGAATGGGGAGTCTGTGCTCGAGAGGAAGTCCAGCAGAGATCCGAGTATGGAGCTGTAGTCACCTCGGAAGCTGCCTTTGGATGGAGGGAAACTGCCGTCCGCGAGGAAGTTGAGCGCAAGTGGTGTTGTAACCTTGATGTTTCGGAAGTTACTCGCATCCAGAGCGCTCCTGATGTTTCTCATTGCTGGAACCAGATCGTTTCGTGAAGGAGACAGTACTTCATTACCAACAGCGACAAACTCTATATTTGTGGAGGATGCAACTGGAGCGATGTGGTCGTTCACCCAGTTGGCGGCAGCCTGGCTACTGCTCGCGATGTTGGAGATTTCATCATTCGTTACAGACACCAGCATCTTCAAGTTTGAGCCCGCAAACGCGCGTATGACATCCACGTTCGCTTCAAATATCTTCACTCGGTCGATGTTTATTGGAAGGGACTTAATGAGCTCCACAGTCCGAGATATTGGAGGTAAGTTGTTCCCAGAAAAACCAAGATTGACACCAATTGCAGCTGCATACAACAATTCAAACCTTGAGGAACAACATGCAAACCCAGACCTCTACGAATTTACCCACCGCTATCAAGAAATGCGCTTGAGGCCAGCAACAAAATCTGCAAAGTAGTGCAGATGAGCACCCGCGCGCTCGCCATTTCGATGCGAATTGCTGAATCACAAGTTCATACAGTTGGTTTTTATACAGTCTGTGTGCATAGCTAGGCCGTGTCGTGCACGTTCTTGACGCCGGGCTCTTGTCATCGGAGGCTTGTGAAGCGACTTTGACAAATGTGAGAGAACAATTCACTTTTGTCTCCAACGGCGTTCACGTCCTTGACTAGGCTGAGCAGAATTGACTACAAAGTCAGCAAGAGTCACGAGAGAGCGCAAAATGAAAACCTCTAGAGAAAGCATTAGGTCACCAATATGCACAATGAATGGACTTGGAAGGTGCTCTTGCAAGTGATCACTTCCACCCCAAAGATCCGACTTGTGATTGTAACTCCATGGACAATTTAGTTGTTCAGGTTTGTAGACAATGACAAGGTGGGTTGAGTGTTAGTTGCAACTAGGGATTCGGATCCTCTTCATATTCTGGCATACAGATTTAGCCAAGTAGCTTCTCATGACGTCTGCCTGCCGGCTAGAAACTAGGTGACGTAAGTTTTGTAATAATAAATATGTTTAAGGAAATAATAAGAATATTACAGCAATATTTAATTTCTACCTACAATTATTTTATATGATTTTGTTTCGTTTGGAAATATATTATCAGTTTTATGAATCCAGAAACACAAACCTGACAGAACTAGATTTATTAATTACTGTATCTCAACTTTATGATGATGCAAGTGGTTACTGAATTGAAATTGATGGAAGTGGAATTGAGGGAATGGGGATTGATGGAATTGGAACGAAACCGAAACCGAGGAATTGGAACTGAGGGGAGTGGACATGAAGGCAACGTCTAGGCAGGCGCAACTGACGGCTGAGATGCGGGTGCCACTGACGGCCGAGATGCAGGTGCTACTGACGGTTGAGATGCGGGTGCCACTGACGGCCGAGATGCGGGTGCCACTGACGGCTGAGATGCGTGGTGGCGGGCACGCATTTGGCGCGTACTCAAATGTGCATGGCCATCGCGCTCCTTGATCTGTATGTCAGAATTCTTCCATTGGCGCTTGCACTTTTAGCGCAGTTGCTCAATGGCTGTCCGGACGGAACGTAATCGGAATTGAGCAACCCCCGAGCTCCCTTGGTGTGATAAAATCGTCGTCCACCCGCACACGGCAGCTATTTTCAATATTCACACTCGCGCTCACGAACTCATCAATGTCATACTGGCCATTGAGTCTGGTGCGGTCGGTCTCGCTGTCAGATGGGCAATCCAGCCTCACTCTTACATCTGGCAGAATACAAACTTGCCAAATGGCAACTTAACGAGCAAAAGATCCTGACCATTCGTGGGTTTCGTCAAACCGTCCATTTCGTTTTGTGTGAATTTTCCTCGATTGCGGGGAGAATTTGGTCGACTTAATAATCACCTTTGTAGAGCTGCTTCCCTATCAACATCCTTCGGATCTCGTTTGTTCCAGCTCCAATTTCGTATAGTTTAGCGTCTCTGAGTAGCCTGCCCGTAGGATAATCGTTCACATAGCCATTCCCGCCAAGGCACTGGACCGCCTGGAATCACGTACACTGCCCGTGAATTTCAGTTTATATAGAGCAGCGTTTTCTCTTACCTGTAGAGCGACTTGAGTTGCATTTTCAGAAGCAAAAAGTATTGCTGTAGCACAATCCTGCCAAGAAAAAAGATTTACAAAGCACAAAGAGATCACGAGTTACCTTTCTGTCAATGCGACCAGCGTCACAGTCTCGAGCAACCGAGTGCACAAACGACCTGTAACGAGCAGGAGTCAGACAAAGGGCACTCGGGTGTAGTTTCTAAGTACCTTGCAGCTTGCAGTTTGGTGTACATATCAGGTAATTTTCCCTATTACAGAACAGGGTAAGGCTGGAAAAAAAAGGACAGTAGAGTACCTGCATAAGCTGAAACTCTCCTATTGGCTTTCCGAATTGTTCCCTCTGCCGAACATATGGAAGTACACTATCCATGCAAGCCTGCATCAGGCCCACGGGACCAGCTGCGAGTACCAGCCTTTCTAGATCCAGTCCGGACATCATCACATAAACACCTGCAGCGGCAAAAGAAAGAAATTCACCACCACCAACAAGTACCTGTTTACCTTTGCCTTCCTGGCCAAGAATATGTCCTCGGGGAACGAAACAGTTTTCAAACACCAATTCGCACCTAGCAAAGACCATTCAAGCAGATAATTTTTGAAGGTTGATAAATGCTTTGACAGCATACGTATCACTTCCACGCATTCCAAGCTTATCTAGCTTCTGAGCTGTGCTGAAGCTGTAGATGACCCACATCAAGTTTCGGGTAAGTTAAGCAACAGTAAAAAATTACCCTTGCATCCCCTTTTCAATAATAAACGCGGTGATTCCATGTGCTCCAGCACTCAGGTCAGTTTTCGCGTACACTATCTGCTCAATTTGGGTCAGATACGTAAAGAGATGAAAAGTCCACAGACCAAAGTATTAGCAACAGGTCCATTGGTGCACCAGATTTTGTTTCCGTTCAAGATGTATCCCTCATCCACGCGTACAGCCTTGCATTTCATGCTGACCACATCAGACCCCGCTGCAAGAAAAATGACGAAAAAGCGTAAATCTCCAAAATATGAAAACGCAACAAACGGACAATTTGGTTCGCTCATCACGAGGGCCCCCACATGGTCTCCGCTTATCAACTTCAGGTCATGGAGGAGTTAGAATCTCTGTGCAACCTCAATTTCAAAGCTACATACCTGTGGTAAATATTTTTCCTTCTGAGTTTCGTTACCGTTCCTTACTTGGTTATGGAAATCATGAGCCTACAGCGATCTGAACTAGTGCTTACCAGCTGGTTGATGCAAAGATTGGAATGAGCACCGTATGAGAGACCAACGAATCCAGAAGCGCGACTAATTTCCTCCATTGCCTAACAGTGGTACAGATAGCCGAGCCCAAGTCCCCCATATTTTTCCCATGAGATCTGAACAGAATAAAAAACGTATAGCAAGGAACTTACCAGGAGCCGTGATGCCGTGCAAATTGAAGTCGCCCATCAGTTTCCAGAGATTCACATTCTGCAAGATGGAGCTTAGATGATCAAATAGGGTGATGCAATTATTCAAACGACCTTCGGGATTGAATTTGTGGCGTCGATATTGGCAGCATGAGGAGCAATAGTGTCTGTGGCAAATTGCTGCAAGCTTTGTAATCAGTAAATTGATCAATCAATTTATACTTGATGACAACAGAATCTATACCTGCAATGCAGTCTCGTCCAAAGCAGCGCCCGAGGACCTGTAGCTGCTTCCATGCTGTAGGAAAGCAGGGATCAGATGAATTTGGAAATAAAAAAGACCTAGATAGAGCTACTGAACCTCCAAAGCGGCTGTTCCGAATGTGCGAGAACTATTGATTACTTTCCTCGCAAGTCGACCCGCTGCGCTCCCATAGCAGCTGCTCTTCCAGCTGAGTCTCAATACCAACACGTAAGCAGCAGAACATTCCAAGCATTCAATCCCATCGCAATCGCAATCAATGGACGGACAAGATGTAGCCTCTGGTTCCACGCGAACGTTTATTTCCCCGCACCTCAACTATACTAGAGTCACTAGACTATATGCTAAACTTAGCTGCTTCTTAACGGCTGTGCTCGTTCATGTCATTTCCCTGATCCGCAACTGACGAATCCAACAAGCATTCCTCCGCGCTCAACAGTGGTAGCTGTCTGACTTTCCTCTTCAAGTTATGCTTGTGCCAATCGCTCTTGTAGTGAGTGCTCCCTGAACTCCTGTGCATCTCCAATCACCGCATTGCATGTCAGGCATCTCTTCCCAGAACTGGTTGGAGCGGTCGTCTCTTTTTTCGAAGGTGCAATTTCTGTATTCTTGAGTTTGGATGCAATTCCCTGTACGGTATCCGTCTGACTACTTGTTTCCTCTCCTTCTCCATCTTCATCGTCATCTTTATGCACCGCCATAGAGAGTACGTCAAGCTTTCCACCGCACTCCCTTATCAAGGAATCACATGCCCGAAAATAACCAGCCTCCACTCGAGTAAGGGACTGGTTGAGCCTGACTTCGAAATATTCAAGTAACTTACTATCGAGCAGACACCGTTAGCAACTTCTTCGCCTTCTACTCGTGCTTGCCAATTATTTAGTTGTTCAGAGAGCTTTTGCCGCTGGTCCGTAGACACGGACAGCTTCAGTCTCATTTTGCGCCCTCATAATGGGATAATGCTTTTGTAACTCTCTGATGAGCTCTAATGCCTGCGAAAAGACAAGCCATATATACACATTAGAATCAGCAGGAAAAGTCAAAATGTCGCTACCTGTTTCTTTGATGATCTGTGAGGATCTACTGCAAAGTGAGCTTCACGCATGAAGCGCTCTATCATACTTATTGTATATGGTCGTTCAGTCTCAGGGTTAAGGGTCTTGTCCATGACGATAGTTGCAATATCCCGGAACTGACTTGACAACTGCACTTCTCTCTCCTTGCCGGCGATTTGAAGCTCCCCCTTCTCCAGTATCTGCATTTCGTTCAATTTAGTGGTACCTATAACTGAGACTTCCAGGCATGTACCTCAAGGCAGATTTTCTCCTCATCCGTTGTACCAAACGCTTCCATGAGCTCCTTGGACTTTGCAAGAATACCCTTTGAAACATTGCAGTACACAGTATGAGTCTGCAGCACTTCGTCGATGTCTTTCTCCCTGGATCACCAAATGCAAATGAAACCGGTAACTGACTGCCGATAGATCCAACAAAGTCAAGACTTACACTTTGGATCGCCAAGACAGGACCTTGTTCTTGTAACAAGCAATCTCGAATCGCTTCCCATGCTTCTTCAGCCTCACTACGGCCACATTCGTATGCCGCTTCCAAATTCGGTTGCTGCTCACAAAATTGGTTCCAAATTCGTAAGCCGCTTCCACATTCGGTAAGCTGCTTCCATATTCAGTTACGAATTCGAGTGAGTCCATGAGAAAGCCGGTTCCAATTGGTGGAAGTCTATTGTAAACTTCAGCCTCACTCCCTCTCGCAGACTACATCTCCCCCACAAGTCTTGAAGGCGAAGACTATATTGATGATAACACTATTCCTTCAAGCCAATTAATCTTATTCCCTGATAGCCTACTAAAGAACAACAACGAGGAGTTGTTGCCTCCTAAACTAGAGCCTATGTTGGATGCATTGCTTCTAGAACAGTAATGTCCTCTATCCACACTAACACAACATATATAGTCTAAACAAGGTGACACCACAACTTCGAACAATAGATTTATGGTAAATCTTATCTGTGATACATATTTATAAAGAGTTTTTTCATTGAACTTCTGTATTGTTTATGGAATATTTGCTTCAATAATGTGTGAAACCCCTTATACTTAGCTCCCTTGTAACCTCTTACATGTGCTTCACAATTGACCAAGTATTGTAGACACTAGGATTGCATATTATGTGGACACAATAAAACTTGAACCTTGTGAACTTGCATTGGATTGGCACCTGAGAATAACATGCTCCTTGAGTACAAGTGAAACCGTAGGCAGTGAGGCAATTCTCTTCAACACTAGAAAAAATTGTTTTCAAATTTGTAGTAAGACAAACAGCAATAGTACCATAGGGAATATGGCTTCTTCCTTGTGTACACATCTTGAATTAGAGAGCATTGAAGCAACACAGCACTTGTGGACACCTATCATGCAGTAAGGGTCTGTAGAATAGATGCCATACGTTATTGAGGAGATTTGTTATATTTCAAGACTCCCTAGTTTTTGGAAGAGTTGAGTCTGTCAATCAGGGGTCTAAATCTCTTACAGTTGGTATTGAATGGATGTGAGTAGCTACATGTTAGTTATGAGGTACCCATCTGCTTGGAAATTGGTGGTTGCCACTTAAGTCAGTTGGAGCATTACAATTTCTTCTATGTGGAAGTTAATGTGAATTTGTTGTTGTTGCAGTCCCCACTACTCCAGGCTCTTTAAATTGAAAATTCATTTATATGTAGGAATTTGGTTTAAAACATAATAAGGGTAGTGAAGTTGTCATGACTGTAATGAACCCCAACAATTTAACATAAAATTGATTATCCCCTTGGTATTTAAGCATTTATCAAGTATGACACCAAAATTAATTAAAAGGAACATAATAAATATGTTGATGAGGAATTAAATACTTGGGCAAGTCTTGAATTTTTAAGTATCTTAAATTAAATTAAAAATTACATGTTCATAAAGTTTAGATCAAGATGAATTTAATGGTACCACTCTTATGTCGAATGGACACTTGTGGTAAGAGTTATAATTGTTTAAAGATTTATTTTTTTAAAACTTAAAGAAAGAAATCTCGAGTTTTTTCTCAAAACTTATTTTCTTTGAGGGGGGTGGGGCTCAAGGTTCATGATCACATATAAATAAATTATATAAGGAGAGAGCCTCTTGGTTGGGAAGAGAATGTGGTGACACTCTTATACTATTTGGAGCCAATGAATTCAACATGGTTGATGAATGCAATTGAGTGATTTGAGGTTCATTTTGAATCCCCTTAAACCTAAACTCATTTGTTGGTGAGGATGACTTGTTGAGCCTTTTCCACTTATTATGAGGGCCCATTTAAGCCTAACATAATTTGTGGTGCTTTTGACATGGAAGAAGGTAGTGAATGAGTGGGAAATGGGAAATGGGAAGTGGGAAATGGGAAATTCTTTATTTTTAAATTTTAAACTCATTTTGGAGCTATCAGCTTATGGAGTGGCAATTGAGAATTTACACACATGAATTGAGAAACACATTATGAATGGAACGAGGCTCATGATCACCCCCTTTGATACTAAGATGAGAATAATAAAATACAAAAGAGACTTTCAAGCCTCACATGACAAGTCTAAAGTACTAGTTAGGCTTGTGACACACTATAAACTCATATGAACTCAAGCCTAAATACAAAGAATATGGACAAAATGAGAGACGAATAAAATGGATGGACTTAGCCTTCTTGTATGGGCTAATGAAGTTTTGCCTTGAACAAACTAAGATATGAGTTTGTGGAGATTTTCTTGGATGATATTCTTGTTTTTTAACAATAATATAGAGGAGCATTTGCAAAAGGTTTTTTTTTATTACTATAATAACAAACTTTATGTAAAGAAAAGTAATTGCAAATTTGCAAAATCAAAACTAGGCTAATTATGATATTTACAAATCCAAGAAAGGTATATATATACAACTTTAGTGTGGTATGGTTAGTTATTATTGATGTTTTCATGTACATTGTGGAGGTGGCTATTCCTTTGACATGTTTATTGCGTAATTATGTGCTATTTAAGTGAAATTGTTTATAAAATGATAGTTTTAAGGCTTTGAATAGTTATTGAGTAGGCTTCAATGCTTTATATTATAAATCTGTCAAAACTTTATGAGATTACTTATGATGAGGTTATCTAGGGAATAGTTCTCATGTGAAAAGGACAACCTATTGTATATAAGAGTAATTATGCAAAGCAATAATATTCTATATATAAGCAAGAGTTGTTTTTTATTGTTTATGCTTTACAAATGTAAAGGAATCACAAACTTTTTATATATCTATTCACATAGAAAGAGTTGAACACTATGCAAAATTGCTTGATAGTCAAACTCATAAAATTTGAGGAGTTTCCTAATATCATCTAAAGAAATTAAACATCATTTATCATGTGTTCATAATTTATTGTAGTGCATGTGGTTTTCACCCTATATCTGATGGTGATTTACCATAGGATAATCATAAAGCGGAACCTAAACCTTCCATGTGCCACATGTCATATGCCACATGCCATATGCCACATGATCTAACTTTTAAAGCCTTAAGGCACTAAATGAAAGAATGGAGCCAAATTCTTAAGCTTGCAACCAAGGAGTAAAGGAACTAGAGTATGGAGTGATTCCTAAGTGTTCAACTTGAAGGGACAAGAATACAAAGCAACATTAGAATAGTCTTAGAGTTTTGAATATCCCAATACCATAATCAACACCCAAAATAGAGCTAAATAGAGTCAGGCACTATTTTAACATACTAGTGGTCTAACACGAGGATATAAGTATTTTATCAGTTAACATGGTATGCAACTTGGGCTTTGACCCAAGTTAGACGTAGAACAAGGATAGGCATGCAAGTAGGAGCTAGACTATGCCTCAAATTGGTCAGCCATGCCTAACGTACCCATTAACAAACACTCAT
>NW_003314324.1:180846-221863 GCF_000143415.4 Selaginella moellendorffii | reverse complement strand
AGAGTAAACTACAAAGAATATGTAGTAATATGAAAACTATAAGTCATCGAAAAGAACAATTAACTATTATGAAAGATCATTAATCATCTCAGTAATAAAGAAATGCATAATCATTATTGAATAGATAATCCACTATTCTAAAGAATGGTAAATTATTCAATATCAATAATAATCAAGCAAAACCTTTAGCAAAAATTATCAACTATCTTAGATGATAGTCAACCAGCACTAATAATTGCCAGATGTAGAAATTAATTTCAACATCAAAGTTAAGGAGCTAAAATGCATTTCCTAACAACTCCTAATAAATGGAATAATGAGTATGAAAACTCAAAGAACTAAAAACTTGAAAAAGCTTATATCTAGTCTAATCTAATAATGATTACGAGTCTTGCATGAATTAATGTCAATGATAAAGAAAAAATCATGGTATAGCCCATAATATTCTTCTTAACACATCCAAAAGCTAAATTTTATAATGCTAAAGTTAATAAAAAGTATGTCTGTATCAATCCAAAATCCAAACACAACAAAGCTATATTAAATAAGTGATCACCAAATAATTGTTTATGAATCTATCTTTTACAACAAAATATAACTAATTTTATAACAACCACAATAAAAATTCATTAATGATTGATATATTCTCAATTTAAATTCAATAAAAAATAAAAAATTCTAATATTGATCACTAACTTTCCCTCTCATAAAGCTAGCATAGTTCACAACTAAATCATTTTTCAAGGAAAAACTAATGTTCAACCCTTACTAAACAATCTCATTTATAACACAACTTAACTTTCCACTCAACTCGTTTGAACTCTAATATAGTTGTTAACTAGCAAATGCACGAATGCAAAATAACAAAAGACTATAACCAAATCATCAACATTATCCACATTGAGATTTATGAAACTCAATAGCCATCTTATGGAGAGATATTTAATCTCACTCCAATCCCAAAACCAATAATATCAACATCACTTCAATGTCATTAACACTAGAATAAAGTTAAAAAAAAGCAAGAGTGAATCACCACTCAAAGTTGTCTAACAACCAATATAACCAAAGTTGAAAATACATTACTTAGTATTTGAGACTAAACCTTCAACAAACCTTAGTTACAAATAACATTTCATCAAGGAGTGAATCAACACATCCAAGACTCAATGAAATCCAATGCCAAAGAATAAACACAACCAAATTA
This sequence comes from Selaginella moellendorffii, assembly GCF_000143415.4. Lineage (NCBI taxonomy): Eukaryota > Viridiplantae > Streptophyta > Lycopodiopsida > Selaginellales > Selaginellaceae > Selaginella > Selaginella moellendorffii. Next base: position 220,656 of record NW_003314324.1, on the reverse strand, counting down.
TATTGACAGAGGAAAAATTGACATGCTAACATGACAAAATCATATAAAGATAATAATACAATCTTTTGCAATATCATCCAATAAAGTAAGCCCATCATTATTAAATCATCATTGAGCAAAACAAGTGTCAAAAGTTTTCAATGAAATCTATCAGCAATCACTAGTTGTAAAGTAACCAACAACCACTCCTTAATTTGACTTCACAAAACCTAAATACTAAACTCATGTCATTGAGTCATATACTTGTTCAAGAAAAAATAACACCCTAGATACAAGATATAGGAACATGGACAAGTACAAACTAAATAAGTACTCAAATCCAATTGGACAATAATAAATTCATTAATATGTATAACTAACAGTTCTGAGCATACCTTGAAGAGGCTAGCTATACATGATCACCAAAACTAAAGTGAAGACTATAAGATGGATTTATATGGTATACAACCTTTTAATAGAGAAGGTTATAATATAAATGTGAGACACAAAATCCCTAGGCCCCAAAGTGGAGCTGAAAAGGGTGCCACGTGGTAGTGGCCGAAGTGAAAGCCAAACGAGCGTAACACGTTTGGACTAAAAGCTCCGACTTGAAAGGTCGAGAGCGGGAGTGGAACTCCCAACAAAGTGCTCAAGGAGCGAGCACAAAGCGAGCAATGAGCAAGGCTCCAAAAAGGGACACAAAAAGGACCAACACATGACACGTGGAAGTGTCCGAGATGGAGTCCGAGACGGACCCTAGTTGAAGTCCGAGATGGACCTGAAGTGGAGTCCGATATGGAGTCCGAAGTGGAGTCCGAGATGGAGCCCAATATGGAGCCCGAGATGGACCCGAAGTGGAGTCCGATGTGGACAAAGACGGAGTCCGAGATGGACCCGAGATGGAGTCCGAGATGGAGTCCGAGGTGGACCGAGACGGAGTCCAAGATGGACCCGAGATGGAGTCCGAGATGGAGTCCGAGATGGACCCGAGATGGAGTCCGAGATGGACCGAGATGGAGTCCGAGATGGACCGAGATGGAGTCCGAGATGGAGTCCGAGAAGGACCCGAGATGGAGTCCGAGGTCGAGACCGAGATCGGGACCGAGACCGAGACCGGGACCAAGACCGGGACCGAGACTGAGCCCGAGGCCAAGGCTGAGACCGAGCCCGAGCTCGAGTCCGAGTCCGAGTCCGAGTCCGAGTCCGAGTCCGAGTCCGAGTCCGAGTTCGAGTCTAAGAGGGTGAAAGCCCAAAGCGTTCGTCTCCCAGACCCTGGGGGGTTTGGTGAGCTCCAAAAGTATAGTAAGGGGGAGGACTGCAGTGGAGCCAGTTTAGCCAGGAAAAGCCAGTTTGGCCCAGGAAGGCCGGACCCAGTGTTGGGTGATGAACTGACCACTGGGAAGTCCAAGACTAGAGTGAATATGGACCGACAAGCGGGGTAGCTTGGTGAAGTGTTCAAGAGCCGGCTCTAGTTCCCCCGGGAGATCGACTGGCCGATGCTCCCAGTCCAAGTGTGGGTGGCACTACCTACTTGGATACCAGGCGTGGCTCAACAGAACCTCGCTCTAAGCCCATGGCTAAAGCACCTAAAGGCGAAAGGCGGGGAGAGTACCCAGGTGGCTCGCATAAGGCCATGGTGTTCCGAAATGTTGTCCCAAAGGTCTAGACTGTGGAAAGGAAGAGGAGCAGTCCTCTGGGGTAGTGACCAAGGACACAGTCGTGTGGTGAGGAAGTCCCAGAGGACTATGGGACTTAGGGGTCGGGCCTGTGGACCTCGATCCAGTGGCAGTGTTGGCAAACACGGCCAGGGGCAGAAAGGGACTTGGTAGGAACTGACAAAGGGACTTTGGGGAAGGCAATTCCCCAGGTCTGTGGGCATCCTAAGGATGCTAAGGAGTGGATCTAGGATGACCACTCGTGGACAGATGGCCCAGTCTTGGAGAGACGGGATTGTGATGCAAGTGGTATTGGACCACTAGTGCAGCAAAGGTGAATGGGCATGGCCTTAGCGTAACGGGCTGAGATGTCAGTGGTACCTTTGGGTGTCAGTCTTGGGACCAGACACGAGGAGCACTTGGACCAGGTGCAAGTGTTGAGTGGCATGGATGCCATTCTTGGGGCTAACAAGTCCCAAGTCCTGAATTGGACTGATGGAGGTTGTGAATGAGAATGGTCAGAGGTGTGGTTAAGTGACTAAAGTAGAATGGAAAAATTAGTCGCTTACAACTTGGTATCGGAGCTATTCCTTAGTCTGACTTTTATTGGTGCTCAAGTATATCACCATTGATGTTGGCATTGGAAGGTCCTAGGAAGGGGCCTATCCTTGAGGAGTAGCATGTCGAGTGGACATGGCTCTCCACTCAAGTTCATGCGTGAACTTGGGCACGATGTGGTGGATAGAAAAGGGCCAATAATAGAATGACTTTGGGATCTTGGGAACAGTATAAGGTTTCCTCAGAGAGCTGAGGATGTGATCCAGATGAGCGTTTGACGCAGCAAACGGGCTAACGTAGTTGTGGTAAACAACTATAATTGGGATCACGGGAAAGATGTAGACTCCAAAATAATAAAGGAGTCACAAGATTACCCTCATATAGTTGAGGCCAGTGCTCATAACTTTGAGACCGGAATTGATGACCATGGGAGGTCAAATATAGGAGAGGACACAAGTCCTCGAAATGGTAGCTGGGGTTACCCTTGATAAATGCTGGAACAACCCAAGGAGTTGGGGATGTACTTAGAGGATGAGTTGGTATTCTCATCACATGGACAAGTGGTCCTAAGAGGCAAAAGGTTGCCCCAAGAGAACAAATCAAGTGTCGGAGTAACACTTGCAAAGATGGTCCTTGTGAGTAGGACCTGAATACAAGAAGTTGTATTCCAGTGAGCTGGCACCTCAAAGGTAGGACCTCATGGGTCGTCGGATGACAAAGTCCAAAAAGCTGGATGACTCCAATAGAGTCAAGGAATAATCCTAAAAGACCGATGGAAGCATTTGGACTAAGTGGTACCCCATGAAGGATGGGGGGGATCATAGGATCCAAGGATAAGAACAGAGGGTATCTCATCGATGGCAAAATGTGCCATACTAAAGTCGTGGGAAAGGTGTTCCCAAAAGAAAACAACTTTGAAACAAAGTTGTGTGTGACCTCTATGGTGCAGTGCTAACGGATGGTTGGCATGAGAAAGAGTGGTATTGGTCTTGGCAAAGACTTAGACACAAAGAAGAAGTGTCATAGAGGTAGGCTCGTGGAGCTGATGGTGTGGAGACACCAAATGTGCCAAGGTGTGGTACCTTGAGGCTATGTTGGTGGGTTCATGAGAACCCCTTTGCCAAAGGAATCTCAATGGAAATGGGAATGGCATAGCCTAAGTTGCAGAGCATGCAGTTGGAGTGTGGTGACCCAGATAATGATGGAGGTGTGGAAGCACCAGCAATGAGTTGTAAGACTTGATAACTATGAGGCAACTAAGCAAGAGGTGCAAAATAATTGGTTAAACGGGTAGAAGGTAGCTACCCAAGCCTTCTTAATGACATAAGGAAGTTGGATATACCCTTATGGGGGATAAGTTGCTTATGTTGCGATATGGTAAGTCAATGTCATGAAAGGAAATACTCATTGTCAAGGAAGCCGTCATTGGGACACCGGAACGCTCTAGAACACCAGGAGGTGGTATTTGATGTTGTGAGGGCAATAGATAAGGCCCAAGGGACTAAGTCCCTAGCGAATGATGGATAGAAGGTGCTATCCAAATGTCCAAGGTGGCGGAGACAGGAGAAGACTGTCTACTCGAAATGGACAAAGCCAAAAATGGAATTTTAGCAAGGCTAGCGATGGGCATGTAAAGGCCCATAAGCAACAACGTAATCTCGGTGTGTGGGATTATAGGGTGAGCATACATGGATTGAGGAACCACTCCCTAGGCTATCGGGTAGGTTCATCCCTAAAAATACTTGCTAAGGCATGATAGAAAGTGCAAAACTGTCCTCCTAGTCTGGAGGAGAATGACCAAAGGAAAGGTGTGAAGCCAAAAGCAAGAAGTAAGGGGTAGAACCGAACCATAGGAATCGAAGGGCATAACCAAGGTTGGTTATGCCAGCTGGGAGTGGAGAATCAAGTGGGGGCTCGAGGGTGTTGCCGCTAGCAACCGTGATGCCATGGAGAGTCTAAAATATGGAATTGTCCATGTTAGACTATATGGTAATTGGAAAGCTTGCAAAAAGGGAGGCCTTAGCAAGCTAAGGAACAGGGTTCCTTCAAGGTTCCCAAAGATGATTCTAGGTAGCTTAGTACCTAGAAAGGCTAAGTGTAAATGGTTCAAAGCACGCGCAAAATCAGAGTGGCGCAGCAGAAGCGTGGTCTTGAAGCTTGCCATGAGGCAAGGCTATCAATGTTAGGGAAGTAGTTCCCGAGTGTTCAAAGAGAGGGCTTTGAACGAAAGTCGATGATCAAGGGCTTTCACGCTTGTGTAGGAACCATGTTACAGTGGTCGGAGGACTTGCCAAAGCGAGATTAGCAAGTCAGAGGAACAAATACTCTAGTTGAAGGTGATAACTTCAAAAAGGGTGGGCCATGGGGCCAAGCATGGAGGAGTCCATGCATGATCACAGACTTGTCAAGTGAGAGGACTTGGCAATGTGGAGGAACTAGGTTCCTAAGCTGTGATCTATAGTGCGCTTTGAGTATAAGTTGGTGCACTGGCGTGGGGAGTCACGCCAGGCATCCTGGGTGATGCCGTCCGTAGATGCATATACGGAGGTTGGGTTCGAGTCCCGACCCTCTAGTGCTTGGGTTCGAGTCCCAAATCACTAGGGCGTGGTGATGGTTTGGAATATGAGGACACTCATATTTCGGTGGTCATGGACTCTCAGTGAGGAGACTGGTTTGGGCACACCGCCAAGCGAGGGATGCTTCGGAGTCGTGATGCACGGTTAAATTGCTTAGAGTGAAAGCTTGGCATATCTAACTTGAACACTTTGGTGCAAAAAGCACCAAGGACGTGGTGAATGAGATGGGGACACCCAATCTCAGTTGCTATGGATCCTTGGCCGGAAGGGCTGGCTTGGGCGCACCGCCAAGTGTGGGGGATGCCCCCGGGGTCATAGTCAAGACCTTAGAAGGGTCTGGAAGACCTAGTCCCTATTGATAGACCTATTAAGGGGTCAAGATAAGATCACTAGGTGATCTTATGGCTAAACAAGGATAAGGTCTTTGTTTGGATTAAGGAATATGATTCCCAGTTCAAAGTGTTGATTTGAACTATTGATAAAGGTGTGGCTTGGTCAAGGTGACTAAGTGGGAAGGACACCTAAGGGAAATGAGCTACTACAATACAATGGTATTATGAGTTCAAGAAATTAATCTCCAGAGACAGGCCCATGGGTGGGTCACAAGGTTGGGCTAGGAAGAGAGCCTAGAACAGTGGGGAGACTTACTAGGGGTGAACACCCTAGTCTAGACAAAGCAAATCCTTTGCTATGGAACCAAAAGAATACCTCAAGGAGGGAGGTAATGATCCTATGTTGCTTGGTGCAACAATCCAAGGATAGGAGCAAAAGACAAGTGCCCAAGATAGGGCCATGGAATCCATTGGAAAGAATCAAAGTGGCAAAGTTAGCCAAGGAACACTAATGTGTTTGATGCTAACGGATTGCGGAAAAAGAAGTGGACTTCCCAGGATGGATTCCCAAATGCTCCAGTTTGGCAAAGGAAAGGCTCCAAGTGAGGGAGCAACTAAGTAGCCAAAAGATAGGGCCGTGGACAGCCCTAGCACAAATAATGATAAATGGAACGTAATGCCAATGGTGGCACAAAAATAGAAAAGAGAATGAGGGTGCCCTCGAGTAGAGAACTTCCTAGGAGGGGAAGTGGAGTTGCACAAAATGTGCAAGGCAAGGTGTAGGAGACATTTAGGAAATTGACTCCAAAAAGTCAAAAGTAAATGTTCTAAAGTGCAAAGGTAGATCAATGGAATCTGTGACTACTCAAGAATGAGTAGTGGAATTGAGTTAGAGAGGGTGTCTCTAACGGGTTTAGCGAGAACTAAACCAATAAAAAGGAGCAAACCACCCCAGGTGGTCAAGTGAGTCTCTAAGTTGGAGAGACTATCCTCCTTAGAGGATGGGCAAGGCATGGTGAGCCTTTAGCATCGAACCATTGACGAATATGGAGAAGGCATGGTGAGCCTTCAATGTCAAACCATTGACAAATATTGGCTAGGTGCCAAAGATGGGAATGGTAACACATGCGGGTGTTACTTTATAAAATGGTTTACCATTCGATGAGGACATCGAACTTCGTCTATGGGTGGTGGAGTTGTGAGACACAAAATCCCTAGGCCCCAAAGTGGAGCTGAAAAGGGTGCCACGTGGTAGTGGCCGAAGTGAAAGCCAAACGAGCGTAACACGTTTGGACTAAAAGCTCCGACTTGAAAGGTCGAGAGCGGGAGTGGAACTCCCAACAAAGTGCTCAAGGAGCGAGCACAAAGCAAGCAATGAGCAAGGCTCCAAAAAGGGACACAAAAAGGACCAACACATGACACGTGGAAGTGTCTGAGATGGAGTCCGAGACGGACCCTAGTTGGAGTCCGAGATGGACCTGAAGTGGAGTCCGATATGGAGTCCGAAGTGGAGTCCGAGATGGAGCCCGATATGGAGCCCGAGATGGACCCGAAGTGGAGTCCAATGTGGACAAAGACGGAGTCTGAGATGGACCCGAGATGGAGTCCGAGATGGAGTCCGAGGTGGACCGAGACGGAGTCCGAGATGGACCCGAGATGGAGTCCGAGATGGAGTCCGAGATGGAGTCCGAGATGGACCCGAGATGGAGTCCCAGGTGGAGTCCGAGGTGGACCGAGACGGAGTCCGAGATGGACCCGAGATGGAGTCCGAGATGGACTGAGACGAAGTCCGAGATGGAGTCCGAGATGGACCGAGATGGAGTCCGAGATGGAGTCTGAGAAGGACCCAAGATGGAGTCCGAGGTCGAGACCGAGACCGGGACCGAGACCGAGACCGGGACCAAGACCGGGACCGAGACCGAGCCCGAGGCCAAGGCTGAGACCGAGCCCGAGCCCGAGTCCGAGTCCGAGTCCGAGTCCGAGTCCGAGTCCGAGTCCAAGTCCGAGTTCGAGTCTGAGAGGGTGAAAGCCCAAAGTGTTCATCTCCCAGACCCTGGGGGGTTTGGTGAGCTCCAAAAGTATAGTAAGCGGGAGGACTGCAGTGGAGCCAGTTTAGCCAGGAAAGGCCAGTTTGGCCCAGGAAGGCCGGACCCAGTGTTGGGTGATGAACTGACCACTGGGAAGTCCAAGACTAGAGTGAATACGGACCGACAAGCGGGGTAGCTTGGTGAAGTGTTCAAGAGCCGGCTCTAATTCCCCCGGGAGATCGACTGGCTGATGCTCCCAGTCCAAGTGTGGGTGGCACTACCTACTTGGATACCAGGCATGGCTCAACGTAACCTCGCTCTAAGCCCATGGCTAGAGCACCTAAAGGCGAAAGGCGGGGAGAGTACCCAGGTGGCTCGCGTAAGGCCACGGTGTTCTGAAATGTTGTCCCAAAGGCCTAGACTGTGGAAAGGAAGAGGAGCAGTCCTCTGGGGTAGTGACCAAGGACACAGTTGTGTGGTGAGGAAGTCCCAGAGGACTATGGGACTTAGGGGTCGGGCCTGTGGACCTCGATCCAGTGGCAGTGTTGGCAAACACGGCCAGGGGCAGAAAGGGACTTGGTAGGAACTGACAAAGGGACTTTGGGGAAGGCAATTCCCCAGGTCTGTGGGCATCCTAAGGATGCTAAGGAGTGGATCTAGGATGACCACTCGTGGACAGATGGCCCAGTCATGCAAGTGGTATTGGACCACTAGTGTAGCAAAGGTGAATGGGCATGGCCTTAGCGTAATGGGCTGAGATGTCAGTGATACCTTTGGGTGTCGGTCTTGGGACCAGACACGAGGAGCACTTGGACCAGGTGCAAGTGTTGAGTGGCATGGATGCCATTCTTGGGGCTAGCAAGTCCCAAGTCCTGAATTGGACTGATGGAGGTTGTGAATGAGACTCCTCCAAGTGGTCGGAGGTGTGGTTAAGTGACTAAAGTAGAATGGAAAAATTAGTCGCTTACAATAAATATCAACACCTCAACTACAAATAACTAAGTTGGACATCACTAACTTAACCAAGGCTGCCAAAACTAAATTAAGATTAGTGAGAGCTCACTATTCTCATAGAGTCTAATGAAATACAAAATGCAACTTGCCATTAATGGAATATTGACAGTTTGGGGCTAAATTCCTTAATTTGAATTTCTCAGGAGGTCACCCAACCCAGTACTACTCAAACCCAAACAAACTCAATCCTAAATTTAACCGATTAAAAAAGAGGGTGCATTCTTGTTCATGAGGATTTTCCCTCTATATTTGAACCTTTATAGATCATTTTTCAAATTATTGCCTTTGGTTGCTTATAATTCACTATATTTCCCTCAAGTTGCTTTATTGACACCCTATTCCTTGTGTTGAGCCCAACTGGAGGCAAATTCGACCTACCAAATGTTAATTTCAACATGTATGTAAATAACTATTTTTTCCATTTTACTTTAGTCACTTAACCCCACCTTCAACCACTTGGAAGAGTTTCACTTACAACCTCCATAAGTTCTATTCCAGACTTGGGGACTTTAGCCTTGAGAATGACATCCATGCCACTCAACTTTTGCACTTGGTCCACATACTCCATGTGTCTGGTCCTATAATTGACACCCAAAAGTACCACCGACATATCAACCCATTATGCTAAGGCCATGCCTATTTACTTTTGTCACAGTAGTGATCCAACACCACCTACATCATAGTCCCGTCTTTAAAAAACTAGGTCATCCATCCATGAGTGATCATCCCAGATCCACTCTTTAGCATCCTTAGGATGCTTACAGACATGGGGAATAGCCTTCCCTAATATCCTTTTTTCGGTCCCCACCAAGTTTCTTTTTGTCCATGGCTGTGTTTGCCAACACTGTTATTGGGTCAAGGCCCACAGGCTCAATCATTAAGTCCCATTGTCCTCTAGGACTTCCTCACCATGTGACTGTATCCTTGGTCATTACACTAAAGGATTGTTTTTCTTCCTTTTCACAGTCTGAGACTTTGGGACAGCATTTTGGAACACTGTAACCCTACATGAGCCTCATGGGTACTCTCCCAGCTTTTGCTTTTAGGTGCTCTAGCCATGAGGCTAGAGCGAGGTTCCGTTGAGCCACACTAGGTGGCCAAGTAGGTAGTGCCACTCATGCTTGGATTGGGAGCATCGACCATTTGATTTCTTAGGGGAACTAGAGCTAGCTCTTGAACACTTCACCAAGTTACCCCGCTTGTTAGTCCGTATTCACTTTAGTCTTGGATTCCTTAGTGGATATATCATCACCCAACATATGGGCATAGCCTTCTTGGGTCATATTGGCCTTTCCTGGCTAAATTAGCTCGATTGGGGTCTAACCCCCACACTCTCCCTACTATACTTTTGGAACCTCTTGTAACCCACCCCCCCCCCCCCCCGGGGGACGATCTCTTTGAGCTTTCACCCAACAGCTTGTATTAGTATTTGATCTCAGTTTCGGTCTTGGTTTTGGTCTCGGTCCCCACTTGGACTCCATGTTGGGCTCGGCTCCATCTTGGACTCCATCTCAAGCTCCATCTTGGGTCCATCTCAGGTCCAACCACTACACTCTCTTTACTATGCTTTTGGAACCCCTTGCAACCCTCTCCCCCTCGGGGGATGATCACTTTGGGCTTTCACCCAACAACTTGTATTAGTATTCGGTCTCGGTCTTAGTCTCGGTCTCGGTCTCAGTCTCGGTCCCCACTCAGACTCCATCTCAGAGTCCATGTCGGGCTTGGCTCCATCTCAAACTCCATCTCGGACTCCATCTCAGGTCCATCTCGGACTCCATCTCGGGTTCATCTCGGATTCCATCTTGAACTCTATTTTGGACTCCATCTCGGGTCCATCTCGGACTCCATCTCGGGTCTATCTCATATCCCTTTTTTATAGACTCACTTATTGCTTGATTTGTGCTCATTCCTTGAGCACTTCATTGAGAGTTCCACTCTCACTCTCGACTTTTCAAGTTAGAGCTTTTATTCCAAATGAGTTATGCTTGTTTGGCTTTCGCTTTGGCTACTACCACGTGGCACCCTTTCAACTCCAATTTGGGCTTAGGGATTTGTGTCTCACAATGTGATTGATTCCCCTAGCCAATCAATAAAGTCGAACCCAAACCCTCTCTAATACCAAATATAAACTCTTGAATTTGGACTTCCTAATGTAAGGAACCAACTCCCCGAGGTGTCGTAGGCTAAAGAATCCCCAAAAGCATGACCAAAATGACAAAGAGTTCATCGGATGGGACCGAGTCTGAGATCGAGTCCAAGACCGACTCTAAGACCGAGTTTGAGATAGAGTCTAGGATCGAGTCCAAGGCCAAATCGGAGACCGAGTTTAAAACCAAGTTCGAGACCGAGTCTGAGATCTGAGACCGTGTCCGAGATCCGAGATCGGGTCCAAGACCGAGTCTGAGGTCAAGTCCGAAGTCGAGTCTGAGATCGGGTCCGAGATCGAGTCCGAGACCGAGTTCGAAGTCGGGTCCGAGATCGAGTCCGAGACCGAGTCCAAGTACTAATACGGGTCAAGGGGTGAAAGCCCAAAGCATGTGTCTCCCAGGGGGGTGGGGGGGCTGCAGGGGGTTCCAAAAGTATAGTAGGGATAGTGAGGTCCAGAAACCAGTCTTGAAGGAACTCTTCAGTGGTGCTTTCAAACTGACTTGAGGTTGAGACTGGGGCCGAGGGGCCTTGGGTGGGAGTGAGCATGGACTCGGGTGGTGCCGGAGGGGCCACCCAAGGAAGTGCTCAAGAGCAGCTCCCACTCTCGAAAGGGAAACCGACTGTGGTGTTCCTAGCTTATGTGGAGTGGTGCCCCACTTGAGTACTTTGTGGCTCATTGGTCCTCGCCCTTCCTAGGGGCTTGGGCCTTCCCTTCGGGATAGAAGTGGGGGGGTAGAGGTACCCATACCGAGCTGTTAGGCCACGGTGTTTCGCCCTGGTGTCCCGAAGCAAGTGTTGCACCCAAGGCTTGGGATTTAGAGGGTCCTATGATCAAGTTTTGTTGTACCAAGGGATGTTAAGAACATGGAGGCTTGGTGTGCTTGGCTGCTTGTGCATGCGGGGAGTGTAGCCGAACCTTATGTCTAGTCTAACCCGGAGAGGGGGATTGGGAGAGATTTGGGAATCCGTGGATGGATGGCTAACACTCCATTGCTTGTGCAGTGAGTAGCTGAAACCAAGTAGGACCAAGTAGGAGCTGGTACAATAGGCGGGAACCTTGGCGAGGGAATTTAACAAAAGCCAAAGCAGTGCTGGTCGGATAGGCGAGGTAAACTAGCAAATTGGAAAGAAAAAATTTGTGGCTTACACCTGAGAGGTTACCCAACTTAGTACTACTCAAACCCAAAGACACTTAACACTAAATATCCCAAGACCCTTAACCAATTAGAAAAAAGGATGCACTCTTATTTATAAGCTTTTTCCGTTTATATTTAAACCCTTATAAATCATCTCTCAAGTTGTTTCCTTTACTAAAGTCCTCCCTCTACTATCCTTTTGGAACTCACTAAACCCCTCAAGGTCTAGAAGACAATCATTTTGGGCTTTCACCTTTAAACTTGGATTCAGACTCGTCCGAGATGGAGTCCAAGTTGAGACCAAAACTAAGATTAAGACCGAGATTGGGACCGAGACCAAGATTAAGACCAATTTGAGTCTGGGTCCAAGTCTGTCTTTTTTTGGATTCCATCTCAAACTCCTTCTTAGACTCCATCTCAGACTCTATCTTGGACTCCATCTCGGACTCCTTCTCAAACTTCATCTTGGATTCTTGCTCAAACTCCATCTTAGACTCCTTCTCGGACTCCATTTTAGATTACTGCTTGGACTCCATCTCAAACTCCTTTTTGGATTCCATTTCAGACTCCTTCTTAAACTCCTTTTTGGACTCCATCTCAAACTTGGTCCTGACACTTCCATATGTTTGACACTTGCAATGTGTTAGGCCTTCTTGTGTCCCTTTCTAAAGATTCATTTGCTTCATGGTCATTCTTGAGCACTTTATTTGGAGTTCCACTCCTACTCTTAACTTTCCTAGTTAGAGTTTTTGGTCCAAATGTGTTATGCTTGTTAAACTTCTGCTTTAACCATTAGCATATGGCTTACTTTCAGCTCCAATTTAGGGCTTAAGGATTTATGTCTCACAACTCCACCACACATAAATGAAGTTTAATATCATCGAACAATAAACCATTTTATAATATAACCCCACCATGGATTCCTTGGCACTAAGCCAATATTTATCAAGGGTTCACCACCGAAGGTTCACCATGTCTTGCCCATCCTCTAAAGAGTATAGTCTCTTTAGGTTAGAAACTCATAATATCACTTGTGGTGGTTTTCTTTCTTTATTTGTTTAGCTCTCGTTAAACTTGTTAGAGACTATCTCAATTTCACTACTCATTTTGGAGAAGTTTTGGCCTCTATCAATAGAACCATCATACTTTAGAATTTTGATTTTGATTTCTAAAGTCAATTTCCTTGGTGTCTTTGACATCTTGTATTACATATATTATGCAAATTTCACTTTCCCATCCTAGGAAGTTCTTCACTTGAGGACATTATCATCTTCTTTTTTATTCTATGCCACCCTAAACACTAAGTTCCACTTATTCATAATTTATATTAAAGCTGTCCATAGCTTTATTATTTGGCTACTTTATCGCTCCATCTCTCGAAGCTTTCACCTTTGCCATATTGGAATATTTGGGAAATCCATCCTTGGAAATATATTTTCTTTCCTAACTATATGGTGGTTCCTTGCCTAATTTATAATTTAGATTCCTTCTAATAATTTTTAAGACCCATTATTGGACACTAGTCTTTTGCTTCTATCATTTGATTATTGCACTAAGCAATAAAGGATCACTACCTCTATCCTTAATGTATTATTTTAGTTCCATAGAAAAGGCTTTATTTTGTCAAGTTCAATCTCTTTAGCATTTTTTATTATAGGATCTATCCTTGGCCCAATCTTATGACCCTTCTCTGGGTCCTTCCTTAAAGACAACTTTTCTTGGACTCACAATACCATTGTATTTCATAGCTTATTTCACCTAGGTGTCTTTCCCTTTTAGTCACCTTTATCAATAGTTCAAATATATAATTTGAACTAAAAAATTTATTCCTTAACCTAATAAAGAGTTTATCCTTGTTTAGCTATAAGATCACTTAGTGATCTAATATTGACACATTAACATATATACCAATAAGTATTAAGTCTATTAAACCTTTAAGTTATTAACCATAACCCCAGGGGTATTCCCCACTCTTGGCAGTGCACCTAAACTAACCCTTCCGGCCAAAGGTTTATAGCAATTGAGATTGGGAATCCCCATCTCATTTATCACATCCTTAATGCCATTTACACTAGAGTGTTCAAATTAAATATGCTAACTTTTCACACTAAACACTCTAACCATGCATCATAAGTTCAAGGCATCTCTTGCTTTATAGTGTGCCTAAATCAACCTCCTTACTGAGAGTTCATGACCACCAAAAAATAAATGTTTTTATACAAATCATAGCTTAAGAACATAGTTCTTTTGAGCTTCCAAGTTCTCTCACTTGACAAATTAATTGATCAACCTATGATCATGCATGGACTCCTCCATAATTGGCCTCATGGGCCACCCCCTTTTGAAATTAACACTTTCAAAACTAATTTGGGCAGAAATTAATAAAGGGTTTAGCAATATTGATTTTTTGCCATTGTGGCAGTAAAGAAAGAATATTTGAAAGGACTCACCGATAAATAGTTTTGATACCCACAATCACATTCACGACATTTATGAACATGATTTTATTATTATTTGAGTAAGATAGTTAGTGAGTTTAGGCAATTAGTTAGGCTTAAAATGTTGAAGTGGTCTCTTTATGAGCCTAAATAGAAGCACTTTTCTCATTGTAGATGGGATTCTTTATTTAATGATCAAGTATATTTACCATGAGTGAATATATTAATTAATTAGATTCTAGTCCACTATCATGATTGTTTTGAGGCTAGTCATTTTGGTGGGAAGAAAATGTATAAGTTGATTAAGTGTAATGTTTTATTGAAAGAATATAAAAGTTGATATCCTTAAGTATTATAAGTCATATAAGATTTATTAGTAGATAAAGGTGCCAAAGGAACTTTTACAAACTTTTTTTAGTCCTCAAAGTTATTAATGTAGTATGTTTATAAACTTCATTACTTGTTTACCACAAAAATAGAGGCAAAAAAAATAAATATATAACATAATGGATTTATTGTTGAAATATGTGTGGTCATTGGCCTCTTAGAAGACTATCACTATCTCAAACTTGGCTGTAATTTACTTAGAGAAGGTTTTTTCTAATTTTAATTTATTAAACAATATCAATAGTCAAGACTCAAAGTTCACTAGTGGATTTTAAAAGAGTTTTGCAAAGGTTATGCAAGTGACTTTGAAACTCTTAAGTGGATTTTAGAAGAGCTTTACAAAGGTTATGCAAGTGACTTTAAAGCTTTTAAGTGGAGAACAAACATATGAATCAAGTGGTTTAAGTCTTAAGAATTGCTAAGGTGGGTATAAAGGATGGATACAATTGTTATTGCTGCATAAGATGCAAATTACTAGACTAGGACTTAGCAATTCTTTTCCTTGGCCATTATATAAGTGTATTAGTGTTGCAAAGGATAAAAATCAAGCTTCTCATCCTGAAATCTTTGGATCCAATCCACATAGATGGAATTTTGTAAGAACTTCAGAGATTTATTTTGGAATAAGACTTTGTTTGATTATAACTATTTTACATTTGACAAAGTTTAAAGATACTCACATTTTTTTGATCTGGAAGTAGAGTTTAGTTTTATTTAATGTTCCTATTCCAAATGATCAAAAGTTACATTATAATGGGACCTAATTTTATTAAAATTAAATAAAAATTTATATTAATATATTATATTAAACATTTATAATTTTAAATAATTTCATAGATTATAATTTATTACTAGAATTAAAACCATATAGCTAAGCAATGTGCAAATCTATCACCTTTGGAACATTAATATGTTACTGCTATATATATTCCATGTTCTCTATGATTGCATATATACAACCACCTTCTGACTACAGTTCCTTGGCAGGATAGAGATCTCACCCAACATTGACATCATGGCCAACCTTGCAAGGTATCTCTTGAGGATGGAAGAGATTCAAGAGCAACTCCTGCCAAGGATTTGAGAGCTTCAAGAGTGCTAGGGAGTGATTAAAATCAGTAGGTAATTTGAAATACCAAGACCTTCCATAAACATTGCACTTATCAATAAAGGTGGCAATATTTATAATATACTGCTATTTAGAGCACAATGCATGCTAACACTAACATGAAGGGGTGCGGCTGTCTGTCTTCTAATGCATATTGTCACGATGGATTCCCGAGAGCTACCCGGTCTCAAATTGGATATTATTGAATAGAGTTCCATCGTAGTAGCCTGCTCTGATGCAACGGACGAGAAGAGTGAAGATGCCATAATGAAAAAAGAGAAACTCTTGGACACTATTTCAAGTTCATGACAATTAGCAATCGCATGGCAATGTGAAAATCAATTTTGTTTGTATCAATAATCATTCTTATATGGCATACTCGCAGATCAGCCCTTGTTCTTGCACCATCTCGACAATGCTACAACAATAACGATAAACAAGAAAATCGCTCCCAGCGCAGTTGCAATCGCCCACACCGTCTTCTTCACGCCACTGCTCTTGTGCACGCTCGAGGAGGAGCTATGGTGCTCTCCGGAAGAAGAATCGCCCCACGGCGAAGTGGAAGATGAAGAGCCCGAGGAAGACGAGGGCGACGAAGATGGCACAATAGGATTCCCATCCTCGTCGCATTTCGCAAGCCCAAGAACGAGCTTGGACGAGGTGGCGGAGGAGTTGTAGCAAAGGGATGGATTCCCGGCCACCCGGAAGCTGTTCATGCGCTGGATCGAGGAGCTGTTTAGCGGCAGCATCCCATCCAGATCGTTGTTGCGCAGATCCACGTAGCGGATGCTGGGGAGATCGGCCAGAGCCTCGGGGATGCTCCCGTTGATCTTGTTGCCCCTCATGTCGAGGTACGCCAGGGACGTCAGGTTGGCGAACGACTTTGGGATCGGCCCCCAGAGTGCGTTGCTGCTAAGAACAAGCTTCCGGACGCTGCGGAGGTGGCCGAGAGACTCCGGGAGGTGGCCGGAGATGTTGTTGCCACCCAGATCCATGGTCTCCAAGCGCAGGAGCTGGCCGAAGAGGCTGGGAAGGCCTCCCTGGATGCGATTGTTGGAGAGATCGAGCAAGGTGAGGTTGGCCGGCCAGGAGCGCACGAGGTGACCGCCGAGGGTGGTGTTGGAGATCGACAGCTCGCGCAAGCCCGTCATGTTAGAGAGGATGATCGCCAGGCCCGATGCATTGACGACGATGTCCCGGACCTCCAGCCGCGAGAGCCTGTGGAACCTGGCGAGCCACACGCCGGTGATTGCTGAATTGGTGGTGGTAAGATCGTCCGAGGTTGTCTCGCGGCCGAGGCTGGAGACGATGCTGAGCGACTCGAGCGAGCTCGTCATCTGGGCGGGGAAGGCAATCGCCGGCATTGGGCAGTGGAGGAAGGAGAGGGACTTCAAGGTGGTGGCGAGGGCGTCGAGCGCTTCCTTGGAGAGCACGGACTCCTCCGGGCAGTAGCTAAGCGCGAGGGAGACGAGGTGGCGGGTCGGGTACCCCTGGTCGCACTGGAACGGGGTGTCTGGATATGGAGCGCAGATGTTATCCGGGTCGCGAATGGGAACCTTGAGAGATCTGAGAGCTTTGAGCTGGTCGGGATCCAGAGCTGTGGCGTTTGAAGGTGGAGGACTGGAGGGAGCTAGCAGTGGCGATGGTGGCAGAGGTTCTTCTTCCGGGGCTGGAGATGGCGATGTGGGCTTTCGCGCTGCCGCTGGCGAGGAGCTGGGGACCGGAGAGACGGGCGATGGAGTGGCTGGAAGCGCTGGAGCTGGGGATCCGAGGATTGGGATTGGAGATTTGCGCGGGGACGCGAGCGGGGGAATGCTAGAGCTTACCTCTGGCGCTGGGGCAGCGGCGGCATTGTGGTGGTGAGACGGCGAGGCGGCTCGAGTGGAGGCCGCGATCGAGAGGAGGGCGAGGAGGATGGAGCTTACCTGCATTGCTGTTACATCCATGCTCGAGCTCGAGCTCGATAGAGAGGAAGAGAGTCTATGACCTAAAGAAGAGCTCCAAAGAGGCCAGGCCAGAGCTCTCTCTCCCTCTCTCTCTCTCTTCCTCTCCCACTTCGGTTCTTTACTCGAGCAGCATTTTGGCAGCGAGCTGCTAGAACGGCTCAGATTAATCAAATGTTGACTGACAGACATTATTCTACGTGTCAAGTCAATGCCACGTCAGCACAGCGTTGACGCCACGTCATCCAATAAGGAATAAACGGCATACTTTATTGGTGCTAGGTCATATTACAAATTGCCAACCTTTTCCCAAAACCCTACTATCATGCATCAATGTCGGCCGTTGGCTATCCACGTACCAACGGCCCGGATGAAAAATCTCGGCCATCAAGCATCTTTCCAGCGGCACCATTTGGAGAAGACGACGATGAGCGCGATGAAGAGGAAGATTGCCCCCAGCGCAGTCGCGACGGCCCACACGATCGTCTTGGGACCATGGCGCTTGCCCCGCCGGCTCTGCGAGTTTTGCGCATCCGGCTCGGCCGTGGGCGCCAGTTCTTCGCCTGGCGACAGTGCCGGGCCCTCGCCACCCGACGTGATCGGCTTGCCCGCATCGTCGCAAGCCGGGACGCCCACCACCAGCCGGGTGGACGTGACTATGGAGCTGTTGTAGCACAGCGATGGATTCCCGCTGGCCTTGAAGCTGTTGAGCCGGCTTAGAAACGAGGAATTGAAAGGGAGGATACCTCGCAGCTTGTTGTTGCGGAGGTCGAGGTAGCGGAGGTCTCGCAGCTTGGTGATGGAAGCCGGGACGCTGCCGTTGAGAGCGTTGTTGCTGAGATCCAGGTACGTGAGCGTCGTCATGTTCTCGATGGCGGCGCCGGGGATGGGACCGGTTAGCGCATTGGAGCTGAGCGACAGTCTCTGCAAGCTCCGGAGCTTCCCGAGTGAATCCGGCAAGTGCCCGGTTAAGTTGTTGCCTGTGAGCTCCAAGCTCTGGAGCTGCTCGAGCTCGCCCAGGAGCGACGGGAGCGGACCCTGGATGGCGTTGAGGGAGAGGTCGATGGACGTGAGGTTCTTCGCTGGCCATGTCTTTGGGAGCTCGCCCTTCAAGCTGGAATTGGATATCTTGAGCTCGCGGAGCCGCGTCATGTTGGCGACGATCACGGACAAGCTGGAAGCGTTTACGAGCACGTCCATGACGGTGAGATCCTCCACCTTGTGTAGCTTGCCGAGCCAGACCCCCGAGAGCCCCGCCATCTCCTCGAATCCAGAAGTTCTTCCCAGGCTCGACACGCAGCTAAAGGACGTAAGGGAATTCGCCATGTCGGGAGGGAGGGACGCCGACGGCTTCATCGGGCAGTCGAAGAAGGAGAGCGCTTGCAAGCCCGTGAGGTTCTTGAGAGCTTCTTCGCTGAGCACCGCGTCCACTGGGCAGTACTGGAGCTGGAGAAAGATCAAGCGCCTGACCGGGGATCCTTCGTCGCAGATCATCGTCGAGTGTGAGCCGGCGCATGGATTGGATGGCACTGGCACCTTGAGAGTTTGCAAAGCCGCGACCTGCGATGGATCCAGCGTGCCATTGCTGAGGCCGGTCGATGGTTTTGGAGCCATCGCGGGAGAAGAGACTGGAGCTGGACCAGCGGATGGAACCGGTGCTCCTTTTGGTGGAGTGGCCATTAGTGGCGGAGGAGCGCTGGCGTTCGTAGCAGTCGGAGCTGGGGCCTTTGTCGGAGCTGTAGCAGCGGCTTTTGGAGCTGGAGCCACTGGAGCAGTACTTCCTTTTGGTGGATTTGCCTTGGGAGCCTTAACTGGAGCGGGCACTGACTGTGAGATCGCCATTGCCAGGAACGCTAGAAGAAGAGCCGCGATGAGAGCTCCATCGCTGGAGCGCGATGCCATTGCTGCCCTGTTCCAAAATCTATCGAAATCTTGTGCCTTGCCAAGAATGCTGGCTCTCCCTCGCTCGCCAGGGCATGGATTTCTCAATGCTGGCGATATTTCGACCTATGGCAGCGGCATCTAAGCTATGGATCCAGATTACACCTGGGAAATACCTCTCCTTGCCGAAGATCTGCCAGAAATACGCCGATCGAGAGCCTGATCTTCCCGTGCCGGCGATTCTAAGCTCGTCATCGCCATCGCCATGGCGGCATCTCAAGAACCTAAGTAATGGTTTTTAAGCACACGAATGAAACAAGGAAGAGTTCTTCTTAGCGAGGAGCTATGGCTAACAGCCTGGCCACATTTCAGAATCCGGCGACGGCTGGGATGTCAACACGTGTCAGAGATCGGGCTCTTGACCGTTTTTATTCTCGGACAGGTTTAGGGTTTTAAAGTTTTGGTAGAACCCTAAGTGGGATCGACATGGGGGAGCTCGCCAATGTTCCAGTGGAAGATCTCATGGGGGAGCTCATGCGGCGAATGCGATGCGCTGCCAAGCCGGAGAAGCGACTCATCCTCATCGGTAAGCCAGTGATTTCGCGTCCTTTTGTGAAATACGGGTGGGAATCAGCAAGAATCGATCCAATCCAGGGCCTCCGGGTTCTGGCAAGGGCACGCAATCGCCGATTATCGAGGAGAATTACTGCCTGTGCCATTTGGCCACTGGTGATATTCTCCGGGCAGCCGTGGCTGCCAAGACCCCTCTTGGAATCCAGGCCAAGGAAGCCATGGACAAGGTAAGCATTCTTTTCTGGCAATCTCTTTTGCTTTAGAGATATTTTCTTAGTGTCCCTCTCTTTTTTCTTTAAAGGTGTCGTTCTTTGTGTTTTTTTTCTTTGGTCGTTTTGATGGTCTCTTCTTTCTTTGTTGGAAAGATCTTTCATGGTGTTTTATGTTTGAAGTTCCAAAACTCTCGGTTTTGCTAATAGCATTGATGGTTGGACAATTTTTCCAGGGAGAGCTCGTCTCGGACGATTTGGTTGTAGGGATCATTGATGAAGCGATTAAGAAACCAGCTTGTGACAAGGGATTTGTTTTGGACGGCTTTCCGAGGACTGTGGTACAAGCTGAAAAGGTCAGGATCGGTTGTACCCACTTTGCTTTGCGTTGCTATCCGTTAAGTCCGTGCTGCCATGTCTTATTCACACTCCCATTCAATGCTCACGCGTTCTCTGTTTTGGATTGTTCTTGCAGCTAGATGCTATGCTCGAGAGCCAGGGCAACAAAATCGACAAGGTGCTCAACTTTGGCATCGCCGACGCGATTCTAGAAGAGCGGATAACTGGCCGATGGATCCATCCGGCGAGCGGGAGGTCGTATCACGCAAAGTTCGCTCCACCCAAAGTTTCTGGCGTCGATGATGTAAGAACTCTTTTCTCCTCTTCTCTGGAACTCTTGCTGGCTGAATATTTAATAACGCCTTTTCTTTGCAAAGGTGACTGGGGAACCGCTTATACAAAGGAAGGACGACAATGCCGCGGTGCTCAAAAGTAGGCTGGAAGCGTTTCATCGCCAGACCGAACCCGTAAGTCCTTTTCATTGTCCCGACCGATTTCTCACCAGAGGTGTTGATCCAGGTGATTGATTATTACGAAAAACGAAAAGTAGTGTCCAATCTCCACGCCGAGAAACCACCAAGCCAAGTGACTGAAGAAGTCCACTCAGTTCTCAGTGCATGAAGAAACGGAAAATTTTTCCAGTCGCAATCGACTGCCATTTAAAGTTTTTCGATACACATTCTTTGGTTTTGATTTTGGAAAGAATGGAAACCTTGTGTAGGGAGGTAGTGCTAGGGTTTGGGCAGTCCAATCTTTTTCGCTCTTCTCCCGCCCAGCGCTGGAATAGGCGGCAGCATTCTTCACAACGTGCCAGGGCATTGGAAGCTAGCTCCGATTTCGCGGCGCCGGATTTGCAAGCGCTCATCCTTGGCGCCAGCGTTGTCGCTGCTACTGGCGCCTCGCTCTACTGGGGATTCAAGGTGAGTCTGTGATTTTATCCTTTTTGGATTTGTATGGTGTGTTTTCCATCCATTTGTTTTGGTCCATACTCGTAGCTTTGAGTGGTTTCTAGTGGTTTCCCACGTAAATTTCTATGGCATATTTCTCGTTAGAACAGTCCCATATTTGCTCGAGTTTCTAGTGTTTTCGACGTGAAAAAGAATGATTTCTCGTTAGAACAGTTCGCCATTTTAGCCCGAGTTTCTACGTGGAAAAGAATGATTTCTAGCATTTCTCGTTAGACCAGTTCCGCCATTTTAGCTCGAGCTTCTAGTGTTTTCTACATGGAAAAGAAGGAAGCGTTTCTCGTTCACCATTTTGGCTCCAGTTTCTAGTGTTTTCTACGTGAAAAAGAATGATTTTCTAGTTTCTCTTTCAAACCTTGTGCGTTAGACATTGAATGTTCCAGATTGCTGAGCTCCTATGATTGTTTCTAAATGATTCGCTGCGAAAAAAGTATTGTTAATGTATCGATTGGATTCTTTTGTCCGCCCCATTACAGCACTGAGCACTAGATGGATTTGTGTGCGATTGATGATCAAGCATAGTGTGCTACACAGAAAACTAACCAAGTGCGTTTTGTTCTACTTAGGGGGACCCAGTTTCGTGCAAAAAATGTGGAGGAAATGGTATTGTTCTTGAGTTTCTCCTTTGGTTGGTTTTTCTGATTCCTTGCGGCCGCCTTCTTTTTCTTGTACTTCGTTTCACTTCACAGGGGGAACTCGGTGCGTGTTTTGTAGTGATGGAAAGATGCGATCCGATGGGCGCAACAGTGAGTGCCGAGTGTGTAAAGGCTCAGGTACACTCCTTTCCTTTCTCGCAACTTGCAAACTTTGGCAAACGCAAAAAGAAAATTCTCGTCGGTTTGTTCCTTGTCTCGCAGGCCTGGTACTGTGCAAGGATTGCAAAGGCTCCGGGTACTCTCGATGGCTGTGACCAAGGAATCCGCCATAGCGAAAATGTACTGCAAAAGTAAGAAACTTCTTACATTTTCTATCGTTACAAGCCCCGGCTTCTTCGTTCCCTCTTCTTTTTTTTCCTATCGTTCTCTCAAAACTTTGGATAAATCTCAAGGGCAGCTCACAGGGCCCTCGATCGAACTAGTCGCGTCGCGTCAATCACAAGCATTCCCAGTGCTGGAAGAAAAGAAAGAAAAGGAATTATCCCCTAGGAAGCGTTTGGTGAAGAGACTCAAGAACAACGCAGCGCATCAATCAATCACGCAGCTGTCCATCCATCCACAAAAAAATCTCCCATCTACCTTAGATTCTCCCAGACGTTTGGTGGCTGGCGCTATGATGTGCTCCACGTCAGCGCCGGACGGGCTATGACATGGACACGTCACGGGGCGGGCAGCCGTATGACATGGGCGGGGGCAGACGTGGCAGGCACACCAGATCGTGTTTAGAATCTGGAAGATCTGGTCGTGCTGCCGTGGGCCATGCGCTGTCGGGTGAGGATGCGCCCTGGGCTCCACCTGTCGACCACCCATAGGCCGAGATTGTGGTCACGCCTGGGATGGTACGGCCCGACCAATCGCGGCGGACCAATCGGACCCATGCGCCCATGCCTGTGTGCGCACTGATATGGTCCCATGGAGTTGACGTGTTATGGGCCACATTTATGACCATTATGTACGAGGTGTGGATCCTCCACTCCATCCATGGCCACGGGTGGTGGCGCCTCTCCTCCTTTTTCTTTGACGATTGGAATGATTGAGAGCTCGTTATTTTAGGGTTTATGAGTTGGATGTGGGGTGTTGCCTCGTTGGATTGGCGTGGCATGGGGAGCGCGATTGAATTCGATCCCACCCAGGCCAGCGAGCAAATTTCATTCCATTCCTCGGTTTTTTTTTCCCTGGTTGCAGAGATTTCAAGATAAATTCTAAGACGAGAACATGAGTGGATCGATCGCCCTGTCCAGGAAGTGGTACAGCTTGATAGCTCGTAAATAAAACCACCCATCGCATCAAAATTCAAAACCGCAAAGCCCAGATTTAAAATTTTGCGCGGCAGTTTTCAAAACCCCTTTGGGCGGGAAAGCGGTGATCAAGGGTTAGGGTTTATGGCACAAGTGGGGCGGCTTGCGCCCTGCTGCCATGACCAGCGGAGGTGGAGCGGCAGTCTCACGATCCTACCAGCAGCTGATAGCGATCGCGACTCCATAGATTCATGCAACCGGGCGCAGCAGCGGCGAGAAATTTGTGGTAAGGAACGCTCCACTTTCAATGCATTTAGGGCTGGAGCGGAGGCAGAAAGGACCACTAATGGCGTCGCCTTGCTCGGCAGTGGCCAAGTCTCAAAATGTGAGAGAGAAAGAGAGAGAGAGAGAGAGAGAAAGGGGGCTTTCCTTTTCTACACCTTGCATGCGTTGCATGGGTTTTTGTTAGTAATGGGCTTGGCATTTTGTGTTGTGATTGTCTTCGGCATTTGCCTTTCCCTTTGTTTTTTCTTCTTCGTGCGCGGTGTTTTCTTCGTCTTTGTACTTTGCTTCCGGCAATTTGGCAGAATTTCCCACGTCTGTTGGCTCGATCCAGAGCCGGCAACGACACTGTCACGCTCATTTAATGGTGGCTGAGAGATGAGTTCAAAAGAAGCTGCTCCTGTTGCGTATTCAGGTATGCAGTAGTCAATCGCGCAGTGAGCTACAGGACACCAACCAGGTCTCTCCATTTTTTAGTTTTTGCTCGTTTCATCTTTTTCTTCTTTTTTTTTTTCTTTCGTTTTCTCTTCCTGCCATCTCGGTTTTTCATCTGGCTGCCTGTCAAGCTTCATCTTTTTTTCTTTCCTGTGTTTCTTTTTGACTTGTGACATTGTTTAGTCGCCGTCGGCTGCAGTGCGCGTTGGTTTGTCTGAGTGAGAGATGCTTTCACGAGTTTATAGCTATGTGGTGTGGTGATCATTGCTAAGTTTTAACTCTAGCATCAAGAGGGAGTAAATTCGAGCTAGACTCTCTTGCACAGGGGATAAGACGGTAGAAAGTACTAGAGTGGGTCACCCCGACAAGTTTGGAGGCTGTGTTTTTTTTGTTTGCATGGCATCAAGATCTTTGGGTCCATTCCAGGCTTTATAAGGGAAGTTGCTTGCGTGGGGTTTTTCCATATCAGTGTTCACAGAAGTTGCATCCGTGTGCGCTTGTTTTCTTCCATTCACTACCTTTGGTTTTGTGGTTTCCAGAGGTTTGGAGTAGCTATTGCGCACAGACACAAGATGGTAGAAGCGGACTACAAGATCAATATGCACGCTCATGTCGCCGGCCTCAAGAGGCTGTCGGCAAGGGCGAATGCCGGGCCTGCATTGCCGGCTTCTCCCGGGAGCCGGAAGGTGTCCTTCTCCTTCTCCGGATACGGCATCAACGTGATCGAGCGCTTGAGAAAATGCCGGGTTCACATCGACAAGGGTCTGAGTGAGGAGGAGTTCGAGAGGATCGAGGCCCTCTTTCAGTTCACTTTCCCACCAGATCTCAGAGGAATTCTCAGAGAGGGCCTTCCACTCGGCGATGGCTTTCCCAACTGGAGGTCTGGCGGTCCGCAGCAGCTCAAGATGTGGATAAACAAGCCGAGAGCTGGCCTCCTAGCCGACGTCGAGAGAGGAGTTTTCTGGTTGAAGCAGTGGGGGCCAAGGCCAGCCGAGCTCCACAAGGCCGTCCAGATCGCTCGCGGACAACTTAAGAAGGCCCCAGTGCTCCTCCCTGTTTATGGTCACTGCTACGTCGCTGCGGCACCAGTCCGGGCAGGAAATCCAGTCTTCTTCGTACAGGGACGAGATGTCTACTGCTGCGGCCTGGACGTGTCGGACTTCTTCCACAGAGATTCATTCGCGTCTCGGTCCCTCGTAAGGAGCAGTGCGTACGTCCCAGAGCCAGTTTTCTTGGGTGACTTCAGCGGCAAGAGCGCGGGGAGACCGGTAACCAAGAGTGAAGACAAGTGTGAAGAGTTTCTAAGTCTGTACGAGGAGGAAGATATGGACATGGAGTCGTTCAGCGCTACTAGCAGCTGCCGAGCGACGCCACTGGTGACAAAGTTCTCGGCGAGCTGCTCGACCGAGACGTGGAGCAGAAGCTTGGACGCACTGGCCTGCCGGAGGAAGTCCAATGACTCGTCGAGGAGCGTCTTAAGTCCGAGGAGCTCGTCCGGGAGCAGCTGCGACGGGAGCTGCGAGGACTCGCCGTCCGTGAGGGACGCACAGGGCCGAGCGAGAGCTTCCAGAGTTCGCAGAATTGAGCTCTGGAGCGATCTCTCCGAGAAGGGGCAGAGTATGAACTCGGTGGCTTCCACGTCCGATCTGGAAGACGACGAGCAGGCAGCCACGGACTGCGACGACTACTTCGAATTCGATGGAGAGTGGGAGAACGGTGCCGAGAGCCTGATGAAGGAAACCGTGGAGGACATGTCGAGCAAGCTGAGGCAAGGAGGGTGGAAGGAGGAAGACATAGCCGAGATTGTCGGGGCGGCGTCTTCGTGCTCGGATCACAAGAGGGGGATGCCGGACCGGCAGACGGTCCTCGAGGGACTGGCTTTCCATCTCGACTATCTCTCGTGCTCGCTGCGAAAGGCCGGGTGGAGCGTTCACGACGTAGCCGAGACGCTTTGCTTCGACTTTGGAGCCTCGGGCGAGCGGCGAGCCCGAGCAAAGAAGGTGTCTCCACAGGTTGCTCAGAGGATTGGCATGCTGGCATCATTCGTCGCACAGGGGTAGTAGATCGATCGAAATGCTCCTCTTCTTTCGATGGAGGGGAAACTTCACAAGAGTTTGCTCGGCTCGGCTCGGCTCGTCACTCCATCGGTTGCTTGGTTTTCGACCAAGGCTGGCTTTTTTTGTGTAAAGATCCTCGCAAAGAAACAGAGATTTGATAAAAGCTAAACACCAAGGAGAGAAAAGCTTTGTTTTTTTTCTTTGTTTAAGAAAGAACGTTCTTTCTCTTCTGGAAACTGGCCACTTGACAGAAGGAATGAGTAGGCACAGCCGCACAGCACATTGTGCTGCGCGATATTTTTTTCGTGTCTCCACCAAACTATCTCCGGAGCAAGCGTGTGGGTGCCGTAACTGTCCTGTGGCCCAATGGAAGCGGTTCGACTCCCACCAGTATTGTAGATTAAAATTAAAAATTAGAATTCACCAATGGCAAAGCAAATGAAAAAAAGTCTGCTCGCAGTTTGTGTTTAATGTTGAAAAAAGTAGAAGTTTTGAGTGGAATTTAAATCTCAACCATCAACAATCTGATCATTGTTGCTGAAGGATGATGATCGTTGAGCAGCATCAATATAAAAGGCAAACCTCACAGTATATGCCATCACCATACCTCGTTCAGAGGCTTCGAGCTTACGAAGAACTCCATGCTCTATGCGCAAGGATTACTTCCTCTAGTCCCAGTAATAAGGATTCCCAAGTTTATAATTTGGAAGAGTTAAAGTGTTATTCATAGCTGCAACTTTCTCAATTGAGCCAGGGCAAAGGGATTATCTGAAAGAACTCTTTTGTGAGCCTTTCCCGGTTCCTCTCTTCAGATTTCCTCCCAAACGGATGTGGAAGTCTGGCTTCGCTGGTTCTGCAACTAAATTAAGATTGAAAAATGGAGAGAATACAAACCTCAATCTCATTTTCAGAATCATACTCTCAACAATCTCTTCCATTGGGATCTCGTGCCTGAGAGGATCGAGCCGTTCCCCATTATGAATCCTAGATAACATCTACGCGCCAAAAACATTTCAAACATTACCAAGAACTTAGAGATGCCGGGGATCGATCACGGTGCCTCTCGCAAGCGCTCTACCATCTGAGCTACATCCCCATTTACATTGATCAAGTCTGGCTTCGCTGGGATCGTTGGGATGGAGCGTCAATGGCTTGTGGCGATAATTAAATTCAATCGAGAGAAACTGTCTCATCACAGGATCAGAAGAGTTTTTCTTTCCTCTTTGTTTAAGTGCTTACCTCTATGGCGCTCTCGCATCTGACTTCTAATCATGGTTGTTCTGTGCTAACACCAGCTCGTCAAGGAGGATTCTTGTTGTGGTTACGGTCATTAGTCTGCTGAGAGTAGGCGTAAAATTCTTGAAGATTCTTGGAAAACTCCTCGTTCAATGATGCAGGCTCTTCAAAACGTTTGTGGAAACTATTCGCCAGCGAGACAGATTCCCTTTATCGTTTTACACACGAATCAAATAAGCAATGTTCAACACTCGTTTTGTCACAGGGTTACAAAAGAGGTAAACTCAAGCTCAAAATGGTTTCACAACTAATTCTGGCTCTTTGCGAAGAAGCAAACCATGTGAAAATATAAGCATACCGCTCCTCACGTGCTAAACTTTTCTCTAGTGTAAAACACTCAAGGTAACCTTAATGTGTTATGCTTATTATTTATTTTCCTAACATTTAAATTTCGAATGCATCACGATCCTCGGGGCCTGCCAGGGGAACCTCCACAAGCAGCCCATCACTGCAAGGAGGCTGCTATGATGGAACAAGCGAAAAAGCTCGTTTTTTTGGCTCCCATCAGGATTGCCAGGTTCCTGCTGTAGCTAAGCCCAGTGAGAGCTTGAAGATAGGCAGCAATTAGTTTTGTGGAGGCCTGCAAGCAGGAAAGTGGAAAAAGCAGTGGCATAACCAATATCACGAGGAAAGCTCATGCTCCTATTCTTGAGCTAGGCCGTGAGCATGGGCAGATGCGCTCCCCTGCGGCAGCCAAATAACAATCTCCAGCTTGGGCGATCATTGTAGGATCAATCTGAGAGGAGCGCTCTTGGGCACTGGGGAGCGATAGCTGGCATCCCCAAGTTCTTGATAATGGTTGGCACGTAGATGTTAGCTATGGCACGACATTTACCATTTGAGCTGCATACCCGATCTATAGTTATAGCAAAAAAAACCTCGAAAAAGTAGCTGAGAACGTGGGATTTCTTTCAAATGCGGGATGGATCAATCTAGAGTTTTCTCGTCTCATCTCATGATCTTGTACGTGGTGTAATGCCTCTATGCTATGCTTACCAATCGAGTTTGTTGATTCCAGCGAAAGATGTCGACGAGCTTTTCTGCCAGCCATTTCCTGGTAGTTCATGGTTTGCAATTTGTCTAGAGACAAGTTTAAGCTCAAGTTTGGAATCGACTCCTCTTTGCTTTTGTGTTATTTCCTACCGTGGATCGGAGAGTAGAGACGTACGAGTTAATATCTGTCAGCATAGAGAGCACGACTCCACGTATGTTGACACTTGAACATAAACTTAGTATGGTTAAGCCTTGAGCCTTAAAGCAGTTAAGGGAAAATAGAAATACCTTAATGTGGAGAGCTTTAGTGCTCTCAAACACTGAAGTAAATGGTCTATTAAAGAGGTATTACCTTTGGTTAAGCTGCCCTAGCACTCAGGAATCCATCAACATCAGCGAGAGGCAATGCTAGATCAAACACCTGGCAGAGATCCTCTCTTCCTTCATCTAGAATCCACTCATGTGGAGTTTGGCTCTTTACTCGGAGACGCTTGTTGCTTCCACACCTGTTAAGAGTTCCCACCACTCCAGAGCTGTAGACATTGCTTTGGTCTTGGGCAAACTTGGAATGGATGTGAACAACACTGGCATTGGCATTGGCATTGGCACTGCACATGGGAGGTGCAACAGACTAGAGACTCCAGGAAAATTTTCGACAGATCGCGTTGAAAGACGTAGCAACGTGGACAGTGGATTGCACAGCACTCTCGGAGATGCATAGATCGTGTTTGAGAGCTTCAGCTCAACGCAAGAAACAACCGACAAACCTAATACAAAATATCAATCAGCCCAACAGACGGACGGAAACAACCATCAGGCGGTAGCTTCTTCATTCTCTACATGTATGATGCATTCACGTTTGCCAGCAACTTAAACTTTGTTTGAAATTTAGAAGAGATCCACAGGCATGTCCTGGGCAGCTTGGTAAACAGCCACCATTGCTTATCACGTTCCTGTGCTTCATGCCACCGAAGGTCTTCCATGCCACCAACCTGCGGCAACATGTGCGTGGAAGAAGTTGATACGAATATGCTGGCATAGCATATTCTCCGGGATACCAGAGAGAAGGGGCCTTTGTAGCCTCTTGTGATGCACGAGACAGTGTTCATCCTTATCATGGTATCGGAGCACTAGTTTTTCTGGGATGGCTGTTTTTCTTCATGGAGAAGAACCTTTGGGATATAGTCTCTGGGACAGAGGCATGTCCGCCGAGAAAGAGTGGAACAGACAAAACACTCGCTTGGAATCCTTGGACGCGCAGTGGGGAAGATTTATTGGTGTCACCTTGACACATCCCTGACAGCTAACGAGAATTGGGAAGCACTAATGGCAGAACCAACAAGACCAATCTAATTGAGATGAAAACCAAGTTCAGCAGCATGGTCAAGAAGGATGAGTCCATTCAAGATTATGCAAGTCTTTTGAAGGATACAGCGAAGCAGATAGACACTCTTCAATCTCCCACCAAAGTGGACGACAGTGACCTTGTCACAGTGTTTCTCAAGGGCATTCCAACAGCGTTTCAACTTGCTGCCGCTGGACATTTGATGAGGTCGTTAACGAGATGTTAGCACTGGAAACTTTGCTAGGAGGATCTCAGTTTCTCGAAGAAATCCCTCTCGATTTGTCTATGTTTGCTGCTTCTAAGGCCAAGGTCGCAATCTGGGATAGACTAGGGCCGCGCCAGGAGGATGCTGCCAAAGAACGCAAACAAGAAGGTCAAAAAGAGCGAAAGAGAAAGAAGAAGCGCAAAAATAACGGTATCTGTAAAAAGCCAGGACACTTCGCCCAGATGAAGCGGCCAAGATCCGGAAGGAAATCATGCCCTTGAGATTGAAGAGTGTCGATCTGCTTCGCTGTATCCTTCAAACGACTTGCATAATCTTGAATGGACTCATCCTTCTTCTTGACCATGCTGTTGAACTTGGTTTTCATCTCAATTATATTGGTCTTGTTGGTTCTGCCAAGCACTGTCTTTAGTGCTTCCCAATTCTCGGCTGTCAGGGATGTGTCAAGGTGACACCAATAAATCTTCCCCACTGCGCGTCCAAGGATTCCAAGAGCTCGCTTTCTCGGCTGCAACCTCTGTCGTTGCTGGACATGCCTCTGTCCCAGAGACTATATCCCAAAGGTTCTTCTCCATGAAGAAAAACTGCATCTGAGTTCGCCATCCATGGAAATCTCTGCCATCAAAATCGTTCATCACAAGAGGCTACAAAGCCCCTTCTCTCTGGTATCCTCTAACTGCCTACCGCGCCTCTAGAGAGCTCTGGAGAATATGCTATTCCAACATATTCGTATCGTATTCGTACCTACTGCTGGTGCGCTAGGGTCTTCTTCGAGAATCATAAACCGTTGACGGTTGACTTGGGGATCAAGAGCGCAGGCTCGTATGGAAAGGGTATTGATCTGGGGAAACCACAGATCACGGAAGATTTCTGGTTGCATACGTCCGTGTTTCATTGAAGATCACATCACGACTGTGGAAGATCTTCTATGAGGACAAACTGAAGAGCTTGTAAGCCTTCATGTGATCACTGTAGCCGACTAGAACTGCCTTCACGCTGCAATCTTCAAGCTTGGTGCAATGCTTCCTTGGCACAAATGCATACGCTATGCATCCAAAAATTCTGCCATACCAACGCTCAAATGGTGCCTCGTCGCTCACTGCTGATGTGATCTGACGGTTTTGCAGATCAGCTGCAACAGCAACGGCTTCACACCAAAAGGACTTGGGCAAACCAGAATCTCATAATAAGGAGCGAGCTGCTTCGAGCGTTCGGTTGGCTTGCTCAGCTGTGCCATTGTGTTGCTGTGTATCTGGAACTAAATACTGCCTCTCAACCCAAGCTTCGTCACAATATTTGATAAAATCTTTAGAGACATATTCTCCACCACCATCACTTCGAAATTTCCTGAGTTTCTTGCCAGTCTGCAACTCTGCTCGAGTTCTAAAAAGCTGGAACTCGTTGAGCACCTCAGATTTGCGAGCTAGAAACTTCACTGCGATCATCCTGGAATAGTCGTCTACAAAGGTCACAAAATAGAGCCTCTTCTCTTGAGAAAGTACCGGCATCGTACACACGTCAGAGTGGACTAGCTCTAAATTCTCGGTAGCTCTTGTAGCAGCACCAGCCTTGAAAGGAAATCTGTGCTGCTTGGCAAGAATGCACGGCTCACAAAACCTCAGCTTCTGAGAAGTGATGTGAAGACCGTCAACCATGCCTGAACTCGCGAGTTGTGGCAAATCGAACCTTGATTGTACCGAGTAGTCATTGCCGAGGTAAATTCACTTCCTGTCTGGAACGTCTTCTAAATGCGAGAAAAGGCTTTGGAGATATGCTGATTGGCTCCACTGTCAATCCAGATCACCTCTGTTCTTGGCAAGGGAATTTGACTCTGCTACAGCTTGAGCCATGAACAAGCTACCATCAGTGACAGCATCTTGCTCTGCTCGTGCGTAATTGGCGACTTGCTTCCTGTTCCTGATTTCCTTCCGGATCTTGGCCGCTTCATCTGTACACTCCCGGGCGAAGTGTCCTGGCTTTTTACAGATATTACAGAGACCGTTATTTTTGCGCTTCTTCTTTCTCTTTCGCTCGTTTTGACCTTCTTGTTTGCGTTCTTTGGCAGCATCCTCCTGGCGTGGCCCTAGCCTGTCCCAGATCGAGACTTTGGCCTTAGAACCAGCAAACATAGCCAAATTGCGAGGGATTTCTTCGAGAAACTGAGATCCTCCTAGTGCTAACATCTCGTTAACGACCTCATCAAATATTTGGTGGCCACATGTCCAGCGGCAGCAAGTTGAAACGCTGTTGGAATGCCCTTGAGAAACACCTGTTGTCCACTTTGCAAGAAGAAGGACGAGTCCATTCAAGATTATGCAAGTAGTTTGAAGGATATAGCAAAGCAGATCAACACTCTTCAATCTCAAGGGCATTGGGGCCAAATGTTCTTGCCAACAATTCATGTCATTTGTCATTGCTCCACTATTATATCCTCATTCCACCATTAGGGGCTATCCATTCCTTTTACCTTCTTTTCTCAAGAAAAAAATGTCAAAGAAAGTAAGAAAAATTAAAGAAGAAATATTATAGAAGAAGAAGAAATGGATAAAAAAGTATTGAAAGAAAAACTTTCAATAGCTGTTAAAGTGGAAATGGAGAAATAAAAAAAGAAAAGAAATGTACTCAAAATTTAGATAACAAAGAATCTCTTTTTATAATAAACTCCATATAAGTAAAAAAGCTGGATAATAAAAGATATCTTATTATAAAATACTTTACCTACTAAAACATAAATAAAAACTTTATACCACTTAGCCTTCTTTACATCTAAGTCAGCATTTGAGATAAGAAAATTACTAGAAAAGTCTATATTTTAAAAGAAAATGGAAAAATTGCTCAAGAAAAAAATTAATAGAAAAGTGTACTTTATTATGAGAGTAGAAAAATTCCTTAAAACAAAGACACTCAATCACACTTATATCAAGAAAAAACACCTAACCTAAAATTTTAGCAACCTTAAGAACAAAGGAAAGACTCCATTAATGAAATAAAAGCAAGATTTTTAACTTTATACACACATTTAACATTTAGATTAATATGAAAAGAATAGAAAATATTTAACTCACCACTAAAATAAAAAAATCATAAATGATTAATGTGTTAGAAGAAGGCTGAGAAAAAGAAAATGTTGAGAAAGAATAAAAGGCAAAGAGAAAAAATTATATAGTAAATTAAAGAATTGATACCTACTGTGTGAAATTTCCAACTTTTTTCCAAAGATATTTTATGAATTTTTCATTAGAAACCCATTTAAACTCGTAAACATCATCTTCCCAAAAACTCAATCCTCAAAATCCTCTAGAAATAAAATTACATCATCTATAACTTTCCAATTAATATCATAATGACAATCATCAGGAAATATCAAAACACTAAAAACAAGAAACAATGCACTAAGGATTTACCATGAAGAAAGAAGGTAAGGTAACTTTCCTCCAATTCTACATACACAACATTGTCACAGCTAATTTTTACTATTGTGTCACATATTAATTCAGTTTTTAGTGTTGATCATGTTAGTATTATTTAAATCCTTGAGTCATCCCTGTCCATTCTAACTTCTACTTCAAAGAGTCTGGAAAAAATTATAAAAGTTCATGACATTACAGAATAAAGACAATAAAGTAACATTTGTAGCCTTAAGAGATATTATAGTGCATGTAGTTTTTACCCTTTATCCTATAATGATTTACCATAGGATAACCATGAAATAGATATTAAACCTCCATATGCCACGTGTCACATGCCACATGCCACATGCCACGTGTCCAAAGGATAGTGGTGCGGAACTTGAATTTCAGGGTCTTGGGCCACTAAATGAAGGAATAATGCCAAACTCCCAAGTATAGAGCTAAGGAGGAATAGTATTGGAGCATGGAATGACTCTTGAATGTACAGCCCCAAGGAGCAAAGGAACAAGAGTGTGGAGAAACTTAGAATAGTTTTAGAGCATCTAACATCTTAATGCCAAAACTAGCACACAAAATGGAGTTAAGAGTTTGGCACTATTTAAGCATATTGGTGGCTTAATGCAAGGATATAGGTACTCCATCAGCTAGCATGGTGGAACTTGGGCTTAGACCCAAGCTAGACGCAGAACAAAGAGATAGACACGCAAGCAGGAGCTAAATTATGCCTCAGGTTTGTCACCCATACCCGACCTACTCAATATCCTTATTATACATTTGGAATCCCCCACATCCCGTGCCCCCCCCTCCCCCCCTTCTTGAGGAACATATGTTTTGGGCTTTCACCCCAACCCTCCCTTAATATCAGGAGTTAGCCTTTGGAACAAGTTTTAAACTTACTAAATATGGAATATCCTTAGATTGTGAATTTGGACACGAGACGAACACCATTGTATTCAAGACAATCTCTACATTCCATAGATATGCCAAATAAGCAAATTTAGACATTTTCTATAAATAACATTTGGGATCGAATTGAGACTAACACAAAGGATATGATAGTGATAGACACGGTAAGCTATCATATAGCAATATTGAGGGACTAAACTTAATATCATAAGGGTTCCCAACACTAGCAAGTGCAAATCAACATCATAAATTTCTCATCACTATGTTAAGTTTGCTTAACAAATGATAATTTAAGATTTCTTTCCTTAGTGCCCTTCCAATCTAAGTGCACATATGATGACTAGTTTCTCAACTAGCTTAGATGGAGACTAATAAAAAGTCTAGCAATACTGACCTCCTGCCGTCGTGGTAGTAAGGAAAAAATATTTAAAAGGACAATTGACAGGTAACTTTTGATACCCGAAGTCATATTCACGACACTCTCCCCCCTTTAGGGAAGATCGACATCTTTGTCAATGCATACTCGAGTCTAGACCACCGGCAAGGAAATAACTTTAGAAAAAGTTCACAATAATCACACTATATAAGAAATATACTAACTTAAATGAGTTAGGGGAACCTCTTTATTTAATGTGGATGTACTATCAACTCAAACACCTTCCGACCGTCGTCAACAAGGAAATGACCAATGGAGTTAACCACCCTTTCTACTATGGGTGTCACCTAACTTACAAAAGTGTGATACCCCCTACATGTAGGGACATAGAGAGAGAAGCTAGAGGCCCTAACCCTCATAAGCAAAGAAACCAAACCTATCAATAAGGTTTAGATAGACTACTATAAATAGGCAGTTAGAGTTGTTTACATAGTTACGCTCTTTTAACAGAATAAGGAACATCGACAAAAAGGTAGGTGATGTGACCAGTCGACAGTAGCTACCCCATAACTAAAGATTTCACCATGCACATGAAGTGCCAAAGCCAATTTGCCTATACTGGCCCAAACTCAAAGATCAATAGATGGACAATATCAAAGTCATACAAAATGATATCTTAGAGACTTAATTATCAATGAATAATTCTTAGATTAGAACATAAAAGTATTCCAAATAAGTTATCATCCGATAAACTAGAATTATAGTATATAGGATCCACCAAGATCACTATAGTTGGAAAACATAGGATTCACCATCGAACAATATTCAATAGCAAGTGTACCATCGAGAAAATATAATGATAAAGATTAATTACCAAAAATTATAGATAGTATGCCAAACAACTTACCAAAGATAACTCAAAGAACATAAATTATCATCAACTGGCAGGCAAAATGCTTGTGAATGTATTACCAAAAAGAAATAACATCCGAATCTAACAAATCTAACTCAAGCAACAATCAACAGAATAGAATGAATATGGTAAGACTAACAAACACTCATTTATGCCAACTATCATATTAATCAATTTGAATAGATCTTAGTCAATAATACTAAGGAACCAGAGTTGCTTAAGCAAGCGTTAGTAACATCCTACCAGTATTTCAAACCTAACTTTTCCTAACAATTTTTAACAAATGGAACAATGAGCACAAAAACTCAAGCTTAAAGAAGCCTATAGCCAAGTCTTGCCTAAAAATGATTAAAGAGAAATCATGGTATAACTCATAATATCCTTCTCAACACATCTATAAACCAAACTTTATAATCCGAAAACTAATGAAGAACATGTCTACATCAATTTAAAAACCAAGAATTTTGAAGCTAAGCTCAACAAGTGATCACCAAATGATCCTCCATGAATCCATTTTTTATAGTAAGACATAACTCACTTCATAACAAGCACAAGAAGAATTATTAATGATTAATATATTTCAACTCAAATCCAACAAGGACTCAAATATTTCAATATTAATCATTAACTTCTCCTCTCATAAAGTTAGCATAGTCCATGATTAAATCACTTTTCAAGGACAAGCCAAAGCTCAACCCTTACTAAACAATCTCATCTAAAACACAATTCACTTAACTTGCCACTCAGTTTATTTGAGCGTCAATACAATTGTTAGCTAGCAAATGTATGAATGCCAATAACACAAAGTCATAGCCAAATCATTAACACTATCTTCGTCAAGGCTAATGAAATTCAATATCAATCCTATAGAAGGACATCTCATTTCACTTGAGTCTCAATATCAACAATGTCAACAACAGAGTATCACTTCAATGCCATCAACACCAGAACAAAGCTAAAAGAAAATGAGAGTGAATCACTACTCAAAACTCTTTAGCAACCAAGCTAACCAAAGTCGAAAATATTATATTTAGTATCCGAGACTAATCCTCTAGCAACACTCAGTTACAAATAACACATCATCAATGTGTGATTCACCACGTCCAAGACTCAATGTAATCCAACACTATGGACTAAATGTAACGAATGATATCAATAAAGATGGAATCGACATGCCAACATGGAAAAACCATGTAAGTCTAACAATACAATCCTTTGCAACACCATCTGGTAAAACAAGCTTATGACTACTAAATCATCATTGAGCGAAGCAAGTGTCAATAGTTTCTAAAAAAATCTACAAGTAATTATTAGTTGCAAAGCAACTAACAATCACTTCTCAACTTGCCTTCACAAGACCCCATCGAGTCATTTACTTGGCCAACATGAACGTAATACCCCAGGTACAAGATAAAGGTTCATGGACAAGTATAAACTAAATGACCACTTGAATCCATCAACCACAATAAGCTTACTAATGCGTTTAACGAATAGCTCTAAGCATGCCTTGAAGAGGCTAGTTATACATGATCAACACTTAGCCGAAATTAAAGTGAACACCATGAGATAGACTTATATTGGTACACAACCTCCTTATAAACAAAGCTATAATATAGGTACCAACATTTCAACTGCAAACAATTAAGTTGGACATCACTATCTTCAGCCAAGGCACAGGTCCACCAAGGCCAAATTAAGATCAATGAGAGCTCACTACTCTTATAGAGTTTAACAAAATGCAAGGTGCAACCTACTATAAGCTCCTAAGTTTGGACTTCTCGGCCCAGTACTATTCAAACCCAAGGACACTTAACCCCAAATATCCCAAGACCTTTAACCGATTGAAAAAGGGGGTGCACTCTTATTCATAAGCCCTTTCCCTCTATATTTAAACCCTATGGACCATCTTTCAAGTCGTTCTCTTTAGTTGCTTACAATCCACCACGCTTCTTTGCAAGTTCACGCCCTCCTAAGAACCCCACTCTCTTGACACCCTACCCCTCAAGTCGAGCCCAGTGGGAGCAAATTGGACATTTACAAAGCTAAAACAAAAACAGTGATACATACCCGACAGGCTTGGAAGTCCTCCAATGATAAGATCATGAGACCAACTCGCAGGGATGCAGTGCATGGGAATGTTGATCTTGCTTAGCTGTTGGAGGAACCCTGAGCAACGGTGGAGTAGAGGAATTCATTTCACTTCTCGTCTTATTTGCTCGCGCCAGACTCCTTGGGTCGAGCCCAGTGGGAGCCCACTAGACTAGCCAAATTTCACTTCTCGTCTTATTTTCTCGCACCGGACTCCTTGGGTCGAGCCCAGTGGGAGCCCACTGGACCAGCCAAATGTCAATCAATATGTGGTGTAATTCCCCTAGCCAACCAACAGAGTTAAATCTGAGACCTGCTTCGATACCAAATGTAAGCTCCTGAATTTGGACTTCCTAGGAGGTCGTACTATTCCAACCTAAGGATACTTAACCCCAAATATCCTAAGACCCTTAACCGATTGGAAAAAGGGGTGCACTCTTATTTATGGGCCCTTTCCCTTTATATTTGAACCCCATGGATCGTCTATCAAGTTGTTCTCTTTAGTTGCTTACACCTACCACCAAGCACAATACTACAGAAGAAATGTATAAGGGTCACCTTTCTAAAAAAAGCACAACAACCACTTTTCTACATTAACTCTAGACTTTATCCAATTCAATGGCCTTAGCCCCAAAAGTTATCATCCCTTTTGGGTGCATCATACAAATTACTTACTAATGTCTAAACTAACTGAAATAAACTCTAACCCCTTCATTAGTTTGTACTAACTTACGAAAATGGAATGGTTTTTGAGCAAAATGATCAACAAATCAACCATTGGAAAAGTCTAAAAAAATTTGTGGAAAATTTTCTATCCTAGAGAAAGAATGACTCTTAGTCTAGGAATGCAAACTTTCAAGACTCAATCAACTTCCTCTTACCATCAACTTTACATAGATTCACCTCAACACAAATTCTCATGACTCAATAACATGCTTAAGCATCAAACATCTTTGCCTATATTTTTGACATCTAACATTGTGTAGCGCACGTGGTTTTGACCCTTTATCCTATGGTGATTTACCATAGGATAACACCACGAAGCGGAACCTAAACCCTCTTTGTGCCACGTGACAGATGCCACGTGTCACATGCCACGTGTCCATGCCACGTGTCCACAGGAACCCGAGGTTCAGGGCCTTGGGCCACTGAACGAAGGAACGGTGCCAAACTCCCAAGCGTGATGCCAAGGAGTGATGGAACCGGACCACGGAGCAACTCCCGAGCATATAGCCCAAGGAGCGAAGGGACAGGGGCCCGGAGCGACTTGGAACAGTCCTAGAGCAACCAGCATCCCAATGCCAGGACCAGCACGCAAAATGGAGCCAAACGGAGTCTGGCGCTATTTCGGCATACCGGTGGCCTAACGTGAGAATATGGGTACTCCACCAGCTAGCATGGAATGGAACTTGGGCTTAGACCCAAGCCGGACGCAGAACAAGGACAGGCACGCAAGCGGGAGCTAGACTATGCCTCAGGTTGGTCGGCCATGCCCGACCTACCCACTATCCCTACTATACATTTGGAACCCCCCATAGCCCCCCCCCCTTGAGGAACACACGCTTTGGGCTTTCACCCCAAGCCTCCCTTAGTATCAGGAGTTAGTCTCTAGGACAAGCTCGAAACTTACTAAATATGGAATGTCCTTAGATTGCGAATTTGGACACGGGACGAACACCATTGTGTTCAGGCCGATCTCTACATTCCGTAGATATGCCAAATGAACAAATCTGGACACTTTCCATAAATAGCATTTGGGACCGAAATGAGACTAACACAAAGGGCATGATAGCGAGGGTGTTTGGCAGACACGGTAAGCTATCATTTAGCGATATTGAGGGACCAAGCTCAATGTCGCGAGGGTTCTTGTCACTAGCAAGTGCAAGACAAAACGAGACGGGAACTCCTTACCGGGCTAAGTATGCTTAGCTAATAACACGTAGGAATTCCGTCCTTATGCTCGTCCGGTCTAAGTACACTCGAAATGCCCAGTTAACTCCACTAGCACAAGAGGGACTGATAAAGGGTCCAGCAATACCGACCTCCTGCCGTCGTGGCAGTAAGGTAAGAATATCCGAAAGGACTAGCCGACAGGTAACTTTCGATACCTGAAGTCACATTCGCGACACATTGACATCCGCAAAATGGAAAATGAACATCTAAAGCTTGATCACGAAAACTATTTCTTTGGATATCCACATTGCACTAACACTCTTCTTCAACCACTTTCAAGATCCAATAAGAAAAAATGACATAGAAAATCAAGATCTAAGGAAAATTCCTCATCACTCGACATAACTATATCATCTCCACTAGCACAGTCA
>NW_003314324.1:162363-180746 GCF_000143415.4 Selaginella moellendorffii | reverse complement strand
TCGACACGAGCTACCCCATGACTAGAGATTTCACCATGCACACGAAGTGCCGAAGCCAGTCTGCCCATTACTGGCCCAAACTCAAAGATCAATAGATGGACAATATCAAAGTCATAGACAATGATAGTTTAGAGATTTAATTATCAGGGAATAAAGCTTAGATTAGAACACAAAAGTATTCCAAGTAAGTTATCATCCGATAAACTAGTATTACAGTATAGGAACCACCAAGATCACTATCATTAGAAAACATAGGATGCACCATCCAACAAAATTCAATAGCAAGTATATCATCAAGTAAATGCAATGATAAAACTGAACTACCGAAGATAGCAGACAGTAAGCCAACAACTTACTAGAGAGAACTCAAAGTATCATTGACTAACAAGCATAATGCTCACGAATGTATCACCCAAAGGAAATAACATCCA
Source organism: Selaginella moellendorffii (assembly GCF_000143415.4). Classification (NCBI taxonomy): domain Eukaryota; kingdom Viridiplantae; phylum Streptophyta; class Lycopodiopsida; order Selaginellales; family Selaginellaceae; genus Selaginella; species Selaginella moellendorffii. The sequence continues at coordinate 180,315 of NW_003314324.1, read as the reverse complement.
AATCTATCAAAACTAACTCGAGCAATAATCAACAGAAGAGAATGAATGTGGGAAGACCAACAAACACTCATGCCTGCTAACTATCACAAAAGCCAATCTGAATAGATCCCAGCCAACAATACCAAGGAACTCAAGTTGCCTAAGCAAGTGTTAGCAACATCCTACTGATGTCTCAAACCCAAGAGACCAATCCAGAGCAAATCACAAAGAACATGTGATATTGCGAAAAGCCACAAGCCATCAAAGAGAACAACTAACCACCATAAAAGATCATCAATCATCCTATCAATAGAGAAATGCATAATCATCATCGAAGAAAGAATCGACTATCCCGAAGAACAGCAAATCATTCTATACCAACAATAATCAAGCAAAACCCTTGACAAGGATAATCAACTATCTTAGATGATAGTCAATTATCACCAATGATTGCTAGATGCAAAAGCAAACTTCAACATCGAAGCTAATGAGCCAAAATGCCTTCCCCAACAACTTCTAACAAATGGAACAATGAGCATAAAACTCAAAGAACCAAAGCTCGAAGAAGCCTATAGCCAAGTCTTGCCTAATAATGATCACAAGTCTCATAAAAGCTAACTTCAATGTGAAAGAAGAAATCGTGATGCAACTCATAATATCTTCCTCAACACATCCATAAGCCAAACTTCATAATGCTAAAGCTAATGAAGAGCATTTCTGCATCAATCCAAAAGCTAAGCACAATGGAGCTATGCTCAACAAGTGATCACTAAATGATCTTCCATGAATCCATCTATAGCAAGACGTAACTCACTTCATAGCAAGCACAAGAAGAATCATCAATGATTGATATATTTCAACTAAAATCCCATAAGGATTCAAAATATTCCAACATCGATCACTAACTCTCCCACTTGTAGAGTTAGCATAGTCCATGACTAAATCACTTTTCAAGGAAAAGCTCAAAGCTCAACCCCTACTAAATAATCTCGTCTAAAGCACAACTAACTCAACTTGCCACTCAGTTCATTTGAACGTCAACAGAGTTGTTAACTAGCAAAATGCACAAATGCCAACAACATAAAGCCATATCCAAATCATCAACACTATCTTCATTAAGATTAATGAAACTCCATATCAATCCTTGGAAGGATATCTCATTTCACTCAGATCTCAATATCAACAATATCAATGACAAGGCATCACTTCAATGCCATCAACATCAGGACAAAGCTAGAAGAAAGCACGAGTGAATCACCACTCGGAGCTTTCCAGCAACCAAGCTAACCAAAGTCGAAGATACTATACTTAGTATCCGAGACCAATCCTTCAACAATACTCAGTTACAGATAACATTTCATCAAAGAGTGAATCACCACATCCAAGACTCAATGAAATCCAACACCACGGACTAAACGTAACCAAATGATATCGACAGAGATAGAATCGATATACTAACATAGAAAACCTATGCAAGTCTAACGACACGATCCTCCGCAACACCATCCGGTAAAGCAAGCCCATCACTGCTAAATCATCATTGAGCAAAGCAAGTGTCAACGGTCCTTGATGAAGTCTACAAGTAATCACTAGTCACAAAGCAACTAACAATCACTCCTCAACTTGCCTTCACAAGACCCAAACACCAACTCATGTCATCGAGTTACATACTTGTCCAACATGAACATAATACCCCATGTACGAGATAAAAGTTCATAGATAAGTACAAACTAAATGACCACTCGAATCCAATTCAACCGCAATAAGCTCACTAATGCATTTAGTCAATAGCTCTGAGCATGCCTTGAAGAGGCTAGCTATGTGATCAACACTCAGTCAAAACTAAAGTGAAGACCATGAGATGGACTCATATCGGTACACAACCTCCTCATAGACAAAGCTATAGTACGGGTACCAACATCTCAACCTCAAACAACTAAGTTGGACATCACCATCCTCAGCCAAGGTGCAGCCACCAAGACCAAGTCAAGATCAGTGAGAGCTCACTACTCTCATAGAGTCTAAACAAAATGCAAGGTGCAACCTGCCACCGAGCATAATGCTACAAAAGAAAGGCACAAGAGTCACCCTTCTGAGAAAAGTGCAACGGCCACTTTTCGATATCAACTCTAGACTCTATCCAACTCAATTGTTTTAGCCTCAAAAGTCAGCATCCCTTTCGGGCCGCATTATACAAACTACCTATCAAGGTCTAAGTTAACTGAAGTCAACTCAACCCCTTCACTAGTTTGTACTGGCTTACGAAAACGGAATGGTTTTCGAGCAAAGTGACCGATAGATCAGCCATTGAAAAAGCCTAAGAAAATTTGTGGAAAACTTTCCATCCTAGAGAAAGAATGACTCTCAGTCCAGGAATGCAAACTTTCACGACTCAAACAACTTCTTCCTACAAACAACTTCACATAGATTCACCTCAACACAAATTCTCATGACCCATAATATGCTTAAGCATTGAACATCTTTGCCCATTGTTCCAATATCCAACACTGACATCCGCAAAGTGCAAAATGAGCATCCAAGGCTTGATCACAAAGACCACATCATCGGATATCCACATTGCACTAACACTCTTCTTCAACCACCTTCAAGATCCAATGTGAAGCCAAAACACTAACAAGAAAAATGACATGGAAAATCAAGCTCTAAGGAAAATTCCTCATCACTCGAATCAACAATGCCACTTCCACTAACACAAATGCTAGCGATGTCAATGCATCAACCTCACACCTTCTCCATCTAATAATCTACTCCAAGTGCTAACAGATCAACAGATGAGCTATAGCAAATGAATGCTACAACCCATTCCTAACACCTTATGGGCAAACCCTCAAGGAAACAAGGTACCAACTTAAACTTAGCATAATGGACCACCATTGAGAATCCAGTCAAAGCTACTACAATGCTACTTCGTGCAAGTAGACTAGCTTCTCCATCAACCACTTTGGGGTTGATCATCATTTATCCAAGCAACTTCGTAAAAACATTGCTCATTATCACATGGATATGATATAAATCACAATGACTTGATCATCAATTGAGTAATGCAATGAGCAAGGCTTATGTCATTACTTCAAACGTTCATGTGAATATCAAATGCCAACTCGATTCGACAAAATGCAACATAAATGCCACACTCCACCAATAGAGGTTTACGACACCCAACACCACTAACTTTTGTTCACAACACGGACAAGCTCATGCCACTCTCTTTCCGACCAAACTCAACACTAATCCAACACCAAGCTACTCAAGGAGCAATAGCAAGGTTCCCCGGAAAAGAATTGAGCATTGCAACTCAAGTCTTCCAATAGCGAGCCTAGACAAAATGGTTTAGTGTTTCACCACTATCCATCCCATAACTCACCATTGTAAGACCACCATCTCCAACATGCATCAAGATAGGGACTCTTGATTGCACGATGTGAACACAAGCAATGAGTTAACACCTTGTTGCAGATCATCTCTCCAAGAAGAGAAAATGATTTACGTATTTGATCCTTCGTCCCTGACGACTCTCTTTCCGGCCTCATCTTGACTAAACCTCAAGCTTGCTTTCACACTGCCTTCAGTTCAATCGAAGAAAAGTTTCTGAGAGAGCACGGCAATGATTACTTGAACCAATAGACTAATCCCTATAGTCTTGATTGATCCACTTATAATCATGCCTAGGAAGGATCCACTAGTGCCGTGCTAAACAGCTACGGACCAGCCTATTTGCCACTCTTAGCAAACCCAGGGAGGTTTGCGTTCACCCATGGTACATGGAACAACTCATGGATCCACCGATAGGCTAACATTAATCCTGCCAACTCAAAGTGTAACCTTGAGTTGCTAATGTGCCTCACTCACGAGCCCAAGCGCAAACTCGTGCAACCGGAACAACTCAGTCCACCCTATGAGCCCAAGAGCAAGCTCACATAATATGGAACAAAAAGGTAACTAAAACCTATCCCAAGGAACGAATGCGAAGTCTTAGCACCCAAACGTGTACCCACTCGGATCATCGTTTTCATCTCTGCGTATGCAACGAGACTAGTTGCCCAATCTCATTGAATAGTACTCGCTGAGACTCATTCTCTGATACCAAATGTAGCGCACGTGGTTTTGACCCTTTATCCTATGGTGATTTACCATAGGATAACACCACGAAGCGGAACCTAAACCCTCTTTGTGCCACGTGACAGATGCCACGTGTCACATGCCACGTGTCCATGCCACGTGTCCACAGGAACCTGAGGTTCAGGGCCTTGGGCCACTGAACGAAGGAACGGTGCCAAACTCCCAAGCGTGATGCCAAGGAGTGATGGAACCGGACCACAGAGCAACTCCCGAGCATATAGCCCAAGGAGCGAAGGGACAGGGGCCCGGAGCAACTTGGAACAGTCCTAGAGCAACCAGCATCCCAATGCCAGGACCAGCACGCAAAATGGAGCCAAACGGAGTCTGGCGCTATTTCGGCATACCGGTGGCCTAACGTGAGAATATGGGTACTCCACCAGCTAGCATGGAATGGAACTTGGGCTTAGACCCAAGCCGGACGCAGAACAAGGACAGGCACGCAAGCGGGAGCTAGACTATGCCTCAGGTTGGTCGGCCATGCCCGACCTACCCACTATCCCTACTATACATTTGGAACCCCCCATAGCCCCCCCCCCCTTGAGGAACACACGCTTTGGGCTTTCACCCCAAGCCTCCCTTAGTATCAGGAGTTAGTCTCTAGGACAAGCTCGAAACTTACTAAATATGGAATGTCCTTAGATTGCGAATTTGGACACGGGACGAACACCATTGTGTTCAGGCCGATCTCTACATTCCGTAGATATGCCAAATGAACAAATCTGGACACTTTCCATAAATAGCATTTGGGACCGAAATGAGACTAACACAAAGGGCATGATAGCGAGGGTGTTTGGCAGACACGGTAAGCTATCATTTAGCGATATTGAGGGACCAAGCTCAATGTCGCGAGGGTTCTTGTCACTAGCAAGTGCAAGACAAAACGAGACGGGAACTCCTTACCGGGCTAAGTATGCTTAGCTAATAACACAGGAATTCCGTCCTTATGCTCGTTCGGTCTAAGTACACTCGAAATGCCCAGTTAACTCCACTAGCACAAGAGGGACTGATAAAGGGTCCAGCAATACCGACCTCCTGCCGTCGTGGCAGTAAGGTAAGAATATCCGAAAGGACTAGCCGACAGGTAACTTTCGATACCTGAAGTCACATTCGCGACACATTGACATCCGCAAAATGGAAAATGAACATCTAAAGCTTGATCACGAAAACTATTTCTTTGGATATCCACATTGCACTAACACTCTTCTTCAACCACTTTCAAGATCCAATAAGAAAAAATGACATAGAAAATCAAGATCTAAGGAAAATTCCTCATCACTCGACATAACTATATCATCTCCACTAGCACAGGTGCTAGCAAAATTAATGCTTTAGCTACATATTTTTTCCATCCAACAATCTACTTCAAGTGCCAACGGATCAACTGACGAGTTATAGCAAATGAATGTTACAACCCTTTTCTAACACCTCAATAAGCAACCCTCAAAGAAACAAAGTACTAACTTAAGTTTAGCATAATGGATCATCATTGAGAATCTAGTCAAAATTACTACAATGCTACTACATGTAAGTAGATTAATCTCACCATCAACCACTTTGGGGTTAATCATCGAATAACCAAGCAACTTCGTAAACTTATTGCTCATTATCACATGGACATGATATAAGTTCACAATGACTTAATCATTAATTGAACAACACAATGAGCAAGCCCACATTATTACTTTAAAATTTTATGTGAGTATCAAGTGCTAACTTAATTTGACAAAATGCAACATAAATGTTACACTTCACCAATAAAGATTTACAACACCCAACACTACTAACTTTTGTTCACAACACTGACAAGCTCATGCCACTCTCTTTCCGACCAAACTCAAAACTAATCCAACACCAAACTACTTAAGGAATAATAGTAAGGTTCCCCAAAAAGAATTGAGCATTATAAGCCAAGTCTTCAATAGCAAGCCTAAACAAAATGGTTTAGCACTTCACCATTATCCATCCCATAACTCATCATTAATAAAACCATCATACCTAATTCAAGATAGGGACTCTTGATTGCATAAGATGAACATGAGCAATGAGTTAACACCTCATTGCAAATCATCTTTCCAAGAAGAGAAAATGATTTTATGTTTGATCCTTCATCTCTAACAACTCTCTTTTCAATTTCATCTTTGACCAAACCTCAAGCTTGCATTTGCATTGCCTTTAGTCCCATCCAAGAAAAGTTTATGAGAGAGCACAGTAATGACTACTTGAACTAATAGACTAATCCCTACAATCTTGATTGGTCCACTTGTAATCATGTTTAGGAAGGATCTACTAGTGCAATGTTAAACAGATATAGATTAGCCTATTTGCCACTCATAGCAAACCCAAAAAAGGTTTACTTTCACCCACGGTACATGGAATAACTCATGGAACCACTGATAGGCTAATATTAATCCTGCCAACTCAAAGTGAAACCTTGAGTTGCTAATGCACCTCACTCACGAGCCCAAGCGCTCATGTCTAAGCGCTCGTTTTCTTGTGCAAACGGAACATCTCAGTCCATCTTATGAGCCCAAGAGCAAGCTCACTCAATATGGTACAAAAAGGTAACCAAAATCCATACCTAAGGAACAAATGTGAAACCTTTACACCCAAATGTGTACCCACTCGGAGTGAGACACAAATCCCTAAGCCCCAAAGTGGAGCCAAAAGGGTGCCATGTGGTAGTGGCCAAAGCGAAAGCCAAACAAACATAACACATTTGGATTAAAAGCTCCAATTTGAAAAGTCGAAAGCGGGAGTGGAACTCCCAATGAAGTGTTCGAGGAACAAGCATGAAATGAGCAATAAGTGAGTCTCTAGAAAAGAGACACAAGAGGACCAAGATGGACCCGAGATGGAGTCCGAGATGGACCCGAGATGGAGCTTGAGATGGACCCGAGATGGAGTCCGAGATGGACCCGAGATGGAGTCCGAGATGGACTGAGATGGAGTCCGAGATGGACCCGAGATGGAGTCCGAGATGGACTGAGATGGAGTCCGAGATGGACTGAGATGGACCCGAGATGGAGTCCGAAATGGACCCGAGATGGAATCCGAGAAGGACCCGAGATGGAGTCCGAAGTCGAGACCGAGACCGAGACCGGGACTGAGACCAAGATCGAGACTGGGACTGAGACCGAGACCGAGGCCAAGGCCAAGACCAAGGGTGAGGCCAAGACCAAGGGCGAGGCCAAGACCGAGCCCAAGTCCGAATCCGAGTCCGAGTCTGAGTCCAAGTCCGAGTCCGAGTTCGAGTCTAAGAGGGTGAAAGCTCAAAGCATTCATCTCCCAAACCCTGGGAGGTTTGGTGAGCTCCAAAAGTATAGTAGGGGAGGACTCCAGTGGAGCCAGTTTGGCTAGGAAAGGCCAGTTTGGCCCGGAAAGGCTAGTTTGGCCCAAGAAGGCTGTACCCAGATGTTGGGTGATGGGATAGCCACTGGGACGTCCAAGGCTAGAGTGAATACGAACTGACAAGTGGGGTAACTTGGTGAAGTATTCAAGAGCCAGCTCTAGTTCCCCTGGGAGATCAAATGGCCGATGCTCCTAGTCCAAGTGTGGGTGGCACTAGCTACTTGGATACCTGGCATGGCTCAATGGAACCTCGCTCTAAGCCCATGGCTAGAGCACCTAAATGCAGAAGGTGGGGAGAGTACCCACGGGGCTTGCGTAGGGCCATAGTGTTTTGAAATGTTATCCCGAAGTCCCAAATTAAGGAAAGGAGGAGGAACAGTCCTCTAGTGTAGTGACTAAGGATATGGCCATGTGGTGAAGAAGTTCCAGAGGACAATGGGACTTAGTGGCCGAGCTTGCGGGCCTTGATCTAGTGGCAGTGTTGGCGAACATAGCCATGGATAGAAAAGGGACTTGGTAGGAATTGACAAAGGGATATTGGGGAAGGCTATTCCCTATGTCTGTAGGCATCCTAAGGATGCTAAAGAGTGGATCTGGGATGACCACTCATGGATGGATGGCCCAGTTTTGGAGAGGCAAGACTGTGATGCAAGTGGTATTGGACCACCAGTGTAGCAAAAGTGAATGGGCATGGCCTTAGCTAACAAGCTGATATGTTAGTAGTACCTTTGGGTGTCGGTCTTGGGATCGGACATGTGGAGCACTTGGGCCAAGTGCAAAGGTTGAGTGGCGGGGATGCCATTCTCGGGGCTAGTATGCCCAAGTCCGGAATAGAACTTATGGAGGTTGTGAGTAAGACTCTTCCAAGTGGTCGGAGGTGTGGTTAAGTGACTAAACTAGAATGGAAAAATTAGTCACTTACACTCGAATCATCGTTTTCATCTTTGTGTATGTAACGAAACTAGTTGCCCAATCTCATCGGATAGTACTCGTGAGACGTATCCTTTGATACCAAATGTAGTGCATGTGATTTTTACCCTTTATCCTATGGTGATTTACCTTAGGATAACCATGAAGAGAAACCTAAACTCTCTACATGCCACGTGTCATATCCCACATGCCACATACCACGTGTCCAAAGGATAGTGGTGCAGAACGCAAGTTTTAGGGCCTTGGGCCACTGAATGAAAGAACAATGCCAAACTCCCAAGTATGGAGCCAAGGAGTAATGCCACTAGAGCACAGAATGACTCTTGAGCATACAGCCTAAGGAGCAAAAGAACAGGAGTGTGGAGCAACTTGGAACAGTCTTAGAGCATCTAGCATCCTAATGCCAAGACTACCACGCAAAACAGAGTTAAATGGAGTTTGACACTATTTCAGCATACTAGTGGCCTAATGCAAGGATATGAGTACTCCACCAGCTAGTATGGTGTGGAACTTGGGCTTAGACCTAAGCTGGATGCAGAACAAAGAAACAGACACACAAGGGGGAGCTAAACTATGCCTTAAGTTTGTCACCCATGCTCAATCTACCCACTATCCCTACTATACATTTGGAATACCCCACATCCCGTTCCCCCCCCCCCCCCTGAGGAACACATGTTTTGGACACGACACGAACACCATTGTGTTCAAGACAATCTCTACATTCCAGAGATATGCTAAATGAGCAAATCTAGACACTTTTTATAAATAACATTTGGGACCAAATTGAGACTAACACAAAGGATATGATAGTGAGGGTGTTGTAAGTCACAAATTTTTCCTTTCCAATTTGCTAGCTTACCTCGTCTATCTGACCAACACTGCCTTAGCTTGTGCTAAGTTCCCTCGCCAAGGTTCCTACTTATTGTACCAGCTCCTACTTGGTCCTATTTGGTTTTAGCTACTCACTACACAAACAACGGAGTGTTAACCACCCATCCATGAATTCCCAAATCTCTCCCAATCCCCCTCCCCGGGTTGGACTAGACTTAAGGTTCGGCTACACTCCCTGCAGGCACAAGCAACCAAGCACACCAAGCCTCCATGTTCCTAACACCTCTTGGTACAACAAGACTTGATCATAGGACCCTCTAAATCCCAAGCCTTGGGTGCAACATTTGCTTCGGGACATCGGGGCGAAACACCGTGGCCTAACGGCCCGGTATGGGTACCTCTACCCCCCCACTTCCATCCCGAAGGGAGGGCCCAAGCCCCTAGGAAGGGCAAGGACCAATAAGCCACAAGGTACTCAAGTGGGGCACCACTCCACATGAGCCGGGAGCACCATAGTCGGTTTCCCTTTCAGGAGTGGGAGTTACTCTTGAGCACTTCCCTAGGTGGCCCCTCCGCACCATCCAAGCCCATGCTCACTCCCACCCAAGGCCCTTTGGCCCCAGTCTCAACCTCAAGTCAATTTGGAAGCACCACTGGAGAGTTCCTTCAAGACTGGTTCCTGGACCTCACTATCCCTACTATACTTTTGGAACCCCCTGCAGCCCCCCCCCCGCCCTAGGAGACGCACGCTTTGGGCTTTCACCCCTTGACCCGTATTAGTATTCGGACTCGGTCTCGAACTTGATCTCGGATCCGACTTTGGACTCGGTCTCGGACTCAATCTTGGACTTGATCTCAGACCCGATCTTGGACTCGACTTCGAACTTGACCTCGGACTTGGTCTTGGACCCGATTCGGATCTCAAACTTTGTCTCGAACTCAGTCTCCGATTCGGCCTCGGACTCGATCCCGGACCTATCTCGAACTCGGTCTCAGAGTCGGTCTTGGACTCAATCTTCAACTCGGTCCCATCCGATGAACTCTTTGTCATTTTGGTTATGCTTTCGGGGATCCTTTAGCCTACGACACCTCGGGGAGTCAGTTCCTTACAACTCCACCACCTATGGAAGAAGTTCAATGCCCACATCGAACGTCTCTTTTTATCATACGAGTTGTTGACCATGTCTCCGGGGGCATCCCCCCACTTAGCGGTGTGCCTAAGTTAGCCTCCCCGGCCAAGAGCCCATGACAACGGAATATAGGTGTCCCTATACCCCTCACCTCACCACGCCCTAGTATGAGGTCGAGACTTGAACCCAGCCTTGCTTTACTAGGGGGTTGGGACTCGAACCCAACCTCCGTAGAATACGTCTATGGATTCGACATCCCCACGGGGAGTTGGGTGTAGTGCCCTACACTTGGTCGACCTAGCTAACCCATGCTAATTAGCTTACCTTCGACGTGCCTTCAGGTCCCAACATATGTCACTACTCAACTTCGCAAATTGATACTTTAATTGAACTTTGCATAAGTACATAGAGTTCTGCCTTGCAGAAATTCCTCCACTAGATCTCATGCATTCGCTAGGTTTTCCTCTGGTTCCCATGTTGCTTCATAGTGTGGAAATCCTTTCCACTTCACATGGAACTCTCTCACCTCGCGTCTTTGTCACTTGCTCTTGCGCGCATTGAAGATGGCCTCGACTTCATATTCCTCTTCCCCTTGGATAACCTCAGGTGAAGGTCTTACTTGGTTCTTGCGAAGCGGATCCTCAATGTACGGATTGAGTAAGTTCACGTGGAACACTGGGTGCATCTTCCCCATCTCTCGAGGAAGTCGGAGACGGTAAGCCACTTTACCGATTCGTGCCTCAATCTCGTAAGGCCCCGCGAACCTTCTTAAGGAACTCAAGATCAATTCATTTACAGGAATACATGCATTTTACCTTTGGGTCAACTTCCGGCTGATCCCACTTGGTAGCCTGAGGTTCTTGGTCACCTTCTCCCCAACTTGGAACTCTACATCTCGGTGCTTTTGGTTCGCGTACTTGGTTTGCCTTTGTTGAGCCCGTTCCAAGGAATCCCTCACTAGATTCCAAATGTTGAGTCTTTCCGCCATGAATGCCTCCACTGCGGGTAACTGTAAGCGACTAAATTTTGCATTTTACTTTAGTCACTTAACCACACCTCTGACCACTTGGAGGAGTCTCATTGACAACCTCCATAAGTCCAACTCAGGACTTGGGGCTTGCTAGCCCCGAGAATGGCATCCATGCCACTCAACCTTAGCACTTGGTCCAAGTGCTCCACGTGTCCGATCCCATGATCGACACCCCAAGGTATCACCGACGTACCGGCCCGTTACGCTAAGGCCATGCCCATTTACCTTGGTCACACTGGTGGTCCAACACCACTTGCATCTCCGTCTTGGCCCTCCAAGACTAGGCAAACCATCCCTGAGTGGTCATCTCAGATCCACTCCTTAGCATCCTTAGGATGCCCACCGACAAGGGGAATAGCCTTCCCCAATATCCCTCTGTCAGTCCCCACTAAGTCCCTTTCTGCCCCTGGCCGTGTTTGCCAACACTGCCACTGGATCGAGACCCACAGGCCCGACCACTAAGTCCCATGGTCCTCTGGGACTTCCTCACCACACGACTATGTCCTTGGTCACTACCCCAGAGGACTGCTCCTCTTCCTTTCCACAGTCTGGGCCTTTGGGACAACATTTCGGAACACCGTGGCCTTACGCGAGCCACCTGGGTACTCTCCTCGCCTTCTGCCCTTGGGTGCTCTAGCCATGGGCTTAGAGCGGGTTCCGTTGAGCCACACCAGGTATCCAAGTAGGTAGTGCCACCCACACTTGGACTGGGAGCATCGGCCAGTCGATCTCCCGGGGGAACTAGAGCCGGCTCTTGAACACTTCACCAAGCTACCCCACTTGTCGGTCTGTGTTCACTCTAGTCTTGGACTTCCCAGTGGGCAGCTCATCACCCAACACTGGGTCTGGCCTTCCTGGGCCAAACTGGCCTTTCCTGGCCAAACTGGCTCAACAGCAGTCCTCCCCCCTACTATACTTTTGGAGCTCACCAAACCCCCCAGGGTCTGGGAGACGAACGCTTTGGGCTTTCACCCTCTCAGACTCAAACTCGGACTCGGACTCGGACTCAGACTCGGACTCGGGCTCGGCCTCGGTCTCGGCCTCGGCCTCGGTCTCGTTCTCGGTCCCGATCTCGGTCTCAGTCTCGGTCTCGGTCCCGGTCTCGGTCTCGACTTTGGACTCCATCTCAGACTCCATCTCGGACTCCATCTCGGGTCCATCTCGGACTCCATCTTGGGTCCATCTCGGACTCCATTTCGGGTCCATCTCGGGTCCATCTCGGACTCCATTTCGGGTCCATCTCGGGTCCACCTCGGACTCCATTTCGGGTCCATCTCGGACTCCATCTCGGGTCCATCTCGGACTCCATCTTGGACTCCATTTCGGGTCCATCTCGGGTCCACCTCGGACTCCATCTCAGACTCCATTTCGGGTCCATCTCGGGTCCACCTCGGACTCCATCTCGGGTCCATCTCGGACTCCACTTCGGACTCCAACTCGGGTCCATCTCGGACTCCACTTCGGACTCCAACTCGAGTCCATCTCGGACTCCACTTCGGACTCCAACTCGAGTCCATCTCGGACTCCAATTTGGACTCCAACTCGAGTCCATCTCGGACTCCACTTCGGACTCCAACTCGAGTCCATCTCGGACACTTCCACGTGTCATGTGTTGGTCCTTTTGGGTCCCTTTTTGGAGCCTTGCTTTTTGCTCGCTTCGTGCTCGTTCCTTGAGCACTTCTTTGGGAGTTCCACTCCCGCTCTTGACTTTTCAAGTCGGAGCTTTTGGTCCAAACGTGTTACGCTCGTTTGGCTCTCGCTTCAGCCACTACCACGTGGCACCCTTTCCGGCTCCACTTTGGGGCCTAGGGATTTTGTGTCTCACAACTCCACCACCCATAGACGAAGTTCGATGTCCTCATCGAACGGTAAACCATTTTGTAAAGTAACACTCACATGTGTTACCATTTCCATCCTTGGCACCTAGCCAATATTTGTCAATGGTTTGACATTGAAGGCTCACCATGCCTTTTACATATGCCTCAATGGTTTGACACCAAAGGCTCACCATGCCTTGCCTATCCTCTAAGGAGGGTAGTCTCCCCAACTTAGAGACTGATTGGACCACATGTAGTGGTTCTCTCCTTTTATTGGTTTAATTCTCGCTAAACCTCTTAAAGACCCTTCTCTAAGTCAATCCCACTACTCCTTCTTGAGTAGTCTCAATTTCCTTCTAGTGAATGTTTGCACCTTGGAACTTTTACTCTTTTGACTTTTGGAAGTCAATTTCCTAGGTGTCTCCAACACCTTGCATTGCACAGATTGTGCGACTCCACTTCCCTATCCTAGGAAGTTCATTACTTGAGGGCACCATCATCCTCTCTTCTATTTCGTGCCACCTTGGGCACTAAGTTCCATTTATCACACTTTGTGCTAGGGTTGTCCATCGCCCTATCATTTGGCTACCTTACCGCTCCCTCCCTTGGAGCTTCCACTTTCGCCAAATCGGAGCAATTCAGAATCCATCCTTGGAAACACACTTCCTTTCCCGCAATTTGTTAGCGTCCAACACATTAGTGTTCCTTGCCTAACTTTGTCACTTGGATTCCTTCCCAGGGATTCCACGGCCCTATCTTGGCCACTCATCTTTTGCTCCTATCCGTTGATTGGTCCACCAAGCAACATCGAATCTCTACCTCCCTCCTTGAGGTATTCTTTTGATTCCATAGCAAAGGCTCTGCTTTGCCAAGACTAGGGTGTTCACCCCTAGTAAGTCTCTTTTAGCATCTTTTGCTGTGGGCTCTATCCTCGGCCCAACTTTGTGACCCTCTCATGGGTCTCTTTAGAGACTACTTTCCTTGGACACACTATGCCATCGCAATGACATAGCTCATTTCCCTAAGGTGCTTTTCCCACTTGGTCACCTTGACCAAGCCACACCATCATCAATAGTTCAAATCAACACTTTGAACTAGGAACCTTATTCCTTAACCCAAACAAGGACCTTGTCCCTATTTAGCCACAAGATCACCTAGTGATCTCACCTCGACACCTTAACAGGTTTGCCAATAAGTACTAGGTCTTCCAGACCTTTAACTTGTTAACTACGACCCCGGGGGCATCCCCCACACTTGGCGGTGTGCCCAAGCCAGCCCTTCCGGCCAAGGGTCCATAGCAACTGAGATTAGGTGTCCCCATCTCACTCACCACGTCCTTGGTGCCACTTGCACCAAAGCGTTCAAGTTAGATATGCCGAGCTTTCACACTAAGCAATCTAACCGTGCATCACGACTCCGAGGCATCCCTCGCTTGGCGGTGTGCCCAAACCAGTTTCCCCACTGAGAGTCCATGACCACCGAAATAGGAGTGTCCTCATATTCCAAACCATCACCACGCCCTAGTGATTTGGGACTCGAACCCAAGCACTAGAGGGTCGGGACTCGAACCCAACCTCCGTATATGCATCTACGGACGGCATCACACAAGATGCCTGGCGTGACTCCCCACGCCGGTGCACCAACTTATTTTTAAAGCGCGCTACAGATCACAGTTTAAGAACCTAGTTCCTCCACACTGCCAAGTCCTCTCACTTGACATGTCTGTGATCATGCATGGACTCCTCCATGCTTGGCCCCATGGCCCACCCTTTTTGAAGTTATCACCTTCAACTAGGGTATTTGTTCCCCCGACGTGCCAATCTCGCTTGGCAAGTCCTCCGACCACGGTAACATGGTTCCTGCATAAGCGTGAAAGTCCTTGACCATCGACTTTCGTTCAAAGCCCTCTCTTTGAACACTCGGGAACTACTTCCCTAACCTTGATAGCCTTGCCTCATGGCAAGCTTCAAGACCACGCTTCTGCTGCGCCACTCTGATTTCGCGCGTTCCATGAACCATTTACACTTGGCCTTTCTAGGTACTAAGCTACCTGGAATCGTCTTTGGGAACCTTGAAGGAACTCTGTCCCTCAGCTTGCTAAGGCCTCCCTTTTTGCAAGCTTTCAAAATGCCACATAGTCTAACATGGACAATTCCATATTTTAGACTCTCCATGGCATCACGGTTGCTAGCGGCAACACCCTTGAGCCCCCACTTAATTCTCCACTCTCAGCTGGCATAACCAACCTTGGTTATGCCCTTTGATTCCTATGGTTCGGTTCTATCCCCTTACTCCTTGCTTTTTGGCTTCACACCTTTCCTTTGGTCATTCTCCTCCAGACCAGGAGAATAGCTTTGCACTTTCTATCACGCTTTAGCAAGTATTCTTAGGGATGAACCTACCCAGTAGCCTAGGGAGTGGTTCCTCAATCCGGGTATGCTCACCTTATAATCTCACACACTGGGATTACATTGTTGCTTATGGGCCTTTACATGCCCATCACTAGCCTTGCCAAAATTCCATTTTTGGCTTTGTCCAACTCGGGTAGACAGTCCTCTCCTGTCTCCGCAACCTTGGACATTTGGATAGCACCTTCTATCCATCATTCACTAGGGACTTAGTCCCTTGGGCTTTATCCATTGCCCTCGCGACATCAAACACCACCTTCTAGTGTTCTAGAGTGTCCGGGTGTCCCAATGATGGCTTTCTTGACAACGAGTATTTCCTTTTATGACATTGACTTACTATATCGCAACACAAGCAACTTATCCCCCGTAAGGGTATATCCAACTTCCTTATGCTATTAAGAAGTCTTAGGTAGCTACCTTCTACCCGTTTAACCAGTTATTTTGCACCTCTGGCTTAGTTGCCTCATAGTTGTCAAGTCCTACAACTCATTGCTTGGTGCTTTCACACCTCCATCATTATCTGGGTCACCACACTCCAATTGCATGCTCTGCAGCTTAGGCTATGCCATTCCCATTTCCATTGGGATTCCTTTGGCAAGGGGTTCTCATGAACCCACCAACATAGCCTTAAGGTATCACACCTTGGCACATTTGGTGTCTCCACACCATCGGCTCCACGAGCCTACCTCTATGACATTTCCCCTTCGTGTCTAAGTCTTTGCCAAGACCAACACCGCTCTTTCTCATGCCAACCATCCATTAGCACTGCCCTATAGAGGTCACACACAACTTTATGTCAAAGTTGTTTTCTTCTGGGAACACCTTTCCCATAACTTTAGCATAGCACATTTTGCCATCAATGAAATACCCTCTGTTCTCATCCTTGGATCCTATGATCCCCCCCAATCCTTTGTGGGGTACAACACACATTAGTCCAAATGCTTCCATCAGTCCTTTTAGGACCATCCCTTGACTCTACTTGAGTCATCCAGCAGTTTTGGACTTGGTTAATCCACAGACATGTAAGGTCCTACTTGTGAGGCACTAGCTCACTGGAATACACTTCTTGCATTCCTGTCCTACTCAAAAGGACTATTTTCACAAGTGTTACTCCGACACTTGATTTTGTTCTCTAGGCAACCTTTGCCCCTTAGGACTACTTGTCCATGTGATGAGAATACCAACTCATCTCTAAGTACACCCCCCAATTCCTTGGGTTTTTCCAGCATTTATTAAAGGTAGCCCCGGCTACCATTTCAAGGACTTGAGTCCTCTTCCGTATTTGACCTCCCACAGTCATTACCTTTGGTCTCACATTCATGAGCACCAACCTCAACTATATGAGGATAATCTTGTGACTCCTTTATTGTTTTGGAGTCTCTATCTTTCCCATGATCCCAACTTTAGTTGTTTACCACAACAACCTTAGCCAATTTGCTGAGACAAATGCTCATCCGGATCACATCCTCAACTCAATGAGGAAAACCTTGCACTGTTCCCAAGATCCCAAAGTCGTTCCATTATTGGCCCTTTTCTATCCACCACCTCGTCTACAAGTTCACACATGAACTGTAATGGAGAGCCATGTCTTCCCGACTTGCTACTCCTCAAGGATAGGCCCACTCCTCGGACCTTCCGATGCCAACACTAGTGGTGATATACTTGAGCACCAATAAAAGTCGGACTAAGGAACAGCTCCGATACCAAGTTGTAAGCGACTAAATTTTGCATTTTACTTTAGTCACTTAACCACACCTCTGACCACTTGGAGGAGTCTCATTGACAACCTCCATAAGTCCAACTCAGGACTTGGGGCTTGCTAGCCCCGAGAATGGCATCCATGCCACTCAACCTTAGCACTTGGTCCAAGTGCTCCACGTGTCCGATCCCATGATCGACACCCCAAGGTATCACCAACGTACCGGCCCGTTACGCTAAGGCCATGCCCATTTACCTTAGTCACACTGGTGGTCCAACACCACTTGCATCACCGTCTTGGCCCTCCAAGACTAGGCAAACCATCCGTGAGTGGTCATCTCAGATCCACTCCTTAGCATCCTTAGGATGCCCACCGACAAGGGGAATAGCCTTCCCCAATATCCCTCTGTCAGTCCCCACTAAGTCCCTTTCTGCCCCTGGCCGTGTTTGCCAACACTGCCACTGGATCGAGACCCACAGGCCCGACCACTAAGTCCCATGGTCCTCTGGGACTTCCTCACCACACGACTGTGTCCTTGGTCACTACCCCAGAGGACTGCTCCTCTTCCTTTCCACAGTCTGGGCCTTTGGGACAACCTTTCGGAACACCGTGGCCTTACGCGAGCCACCTGGGTACTCTC